>NC_134700.1:96703499-97003499 GCF_043290135.1 Rhipicephalus microplus | reverse complement strand
CACAGACTGCCAAACAGACAGACAAACAGACAGGCAGATGGATGAACAGACAGAATGACACAGACAGACATACAGACAGACAGACAGACAACAGACAGACAGACAGACAGACAGACAGACAGACAGACAGACAGACAGACAGACAGACAGACAGACAGGCAGACAGACGGACAGACAGACAGGCAGACAGACAGACAGACAGACAGACAGACAGACAGACAGACAGACAGACAGACAGACAGACAGACAGATGGACAGGCTGAGAGACAGACAGACTTACGCACGGACGGATGGACGCTTCGCCCCACTCATCATCATTCACTTCGTAGATATGCTGTGATATTTTAAATTTCAACATATGGTTTTGTGATAACTCACGCTTGGTATAAAATCGCGAATGACACACTAGGAGAAAGTAATAGTGAATGCATTTTTTTTTGTTATTGTAGTTCACTATGATCAGGGAGAAGCTAGCAACAAAAAAGTAAAGTGTACAACTATTTATTTGTATTATGCGCGAGCAGCCAGAGCTGCCCTTCACTCCGAGCTAAAGGTTAGGACGAATGAATAAGTCAACTCTTATGCACACGAACACAGGATCAGTCTCGCCTCGTCGTTCGATGCAGTTCAAGGTCGGGATGGCGCCGCGTTTGACGTGCACCGAAGCGGCCGCATTTAGCAGCGGGAAATCAACATGGCGGAAGCATGAAAAATAGGGGCTATGCGGCTGGGTCTGCGGAGTCTTCATTTATTCTTAGGCTGTCACCGACTACAGAGTATGTTAGCAAGGCAGTGAGTGTAGTAATGTATTACTACTTCGTTTCAGGTACTATCTGCAAGCACTAAACATCGTGGCAGATAGAGTTACTCACTTGGCAGTTACCAGCTATAGTTAATGCAGTTGTTGTGACGAACACGAACTTCCAAACTACCACGTCGAGGTTAGTGCCTCGAAGAGAGCAAATAACGAATCCTTTTTTTAGACTGCACCTTGAGATAAAACTTTATTCGCTTTATCCCGTTTTGTGACACCGTCTTAGCATTTATACGCCCTCAGAAATTTTGGGGCCAGCCATCGAGGCACACGCATCTGGCGCGTCCAGCAAAGCACCCGCTATGCAGGAGAGAAAAAAAAAGGGGGGGGGGGGATTTGTATCTGACTGGTGGTTAAAGAAAGGACCGCTGGAATGAGATAGATTGAAATAGAAAGAGACGGAGGAAGAAAGTGGCTCCTTGATAGACAGCGACATGCTAGCCGCCTCGTGCATCATCATCGTGGCGGCTTCTTTTCGGGAAAACCAAGCGTGCGTGAGGCCGTGGAAGGCACTCTGATGAGAACACATACCCCGGCCGCCTAGCGTGTTCGAGGCACGCTTGACGACTCCGACGGCCGAGAGACATCGCTCACCCGTTTCTCTTATTCTTCCTCGCTTACGTCATCCAGCGCATGCATGACGATTTGTGAGTGAAGGCGACGCGAGTGTCTACCACAGCTGCTCTCAGTTCTCATATCGTGTTGTACTTTTACTTTATTTATTTACTTACTCAAACCGACCACACGAAGAGCTTCGACATATGTAAGGCATTCTTGAGAACCTGTCAAAAGATAGTCTCTTCAATTTTGCATTTTTTAGTAGGACAAAACTTTTTGAAGCTGTGTGCAGGCATGCGTGGAAATTCGCTATTTCTTTTGTTACCGCATCGCGATGACACGCCTCCCACGGGACTGTGAAAGTCGTTTACCGGATTATTAAAGTATTTTCTGCAACGTGTCTCTATCCTACACCAATCACAGTTAACACAGTCTACACAAGTAAAGCATCATAATTATCATATCAGCATGACTACGCCCACTGCAGGGCAAGGGCCTCTCTCATGGTCCGCCAATCAACCCGATCTTGTGCTTTCCGTTGCCAAGTTATACCTGCAAAGTTTTTAATCTCATTGGTGACTGCAACATTCTGTCTCCCCTTCATGTGTTTGCCTTCTCTGGGAATCCAGTCAGTGACCCTTTATGACAAGCGGTGATCCTGCCTACGTGCTACGTGTCCGGCCCATGTCTATTTCTTTTTCTTGATTTCAACTATGATGTGCTTAACCCTGGTTTGTTCCCTGACCCATTCTGCGCTCTCCTTGTCTCTTCATGTGCATTTCTTTACTTGATTTCAACAATGATATACTTAACCTCGGTTCGTTCTCTGACCCACTCTGCTCTCTTCTTGTCCCTTAAGGTTACACATATCATTTTTTTTCCATCGCTCACTACGTAGTCCTCAATTTAAGTTAAACGCTCTTTGTAAACCTCCAGAGTTTTCCTCCGTAGGTAAGTACTGACAAGATACAAATGTTTTATACCTTCCTCTTCACGGTTAGTGGCAGATTACCAATCAATACTTGGAAATACTTGCCGAATGTGATCCAACCAATCCTTATTCTCCTAGTTATATTCACTGTCGTGGTTCTGCTCCGCAGTTACTATACTTGCCATAAGTATGCATATTTCTTTACAACTTCCAGCGTCTATCCACCTATCGCGAAATGCTGTTTTCTGCCGAGACTGTTGCGCATTTCTTTATTTTTATGCATATTATTTTCAGATATACCTTTCTACTTTCTGTGTCCAGTTTAGTAATCATTAGCTGTAATTCGTCCCCTCAGCTACTCATAAAGGCAATGTAATCAGCGTATCGCAGATTACTAAGGTATTCTCCATTAACTCTTATCTTTAACTTTTCCCAGTCTAGGGTCCTAAATACCTCTTGTAAAGACGCGGTGAATAGCAATGGAGAGATCATGTCTCCCTGCCTTACACCCTTCTATATTGGGATTCTGTCACTTTCTTCATGGAGAATTGTGGTGGCTGTGGATCCTCTGTAGATTTCTTCCAGTATGTTTGTGTAGGGTTCTTCGATGCCCTGATTCCGTAGTGCCTGCATTACTGCTGATGTCTCAACAGAGTCAAACGCCTTCTAGTAATCTATAAAAGCTATCTATAGGGCTCGGTTTCATTCAGCGCATTTCTGTATTACCTGATTGATAGTATGAATATGGTTTGTTTTGGAGTAGCCTGTACGAAATCCTGCTTGGCCCTTTGGTTCATTAAACTCTAATATCAACTTCATTCTGTAAGCTATTGTTTTCGTAAATAGTTTGTGTAGAACGGATGGTAAGCTGATTAGCCTGCAAATTTTGAAGTCCTTCTCGGCTCCTTTCTTATGATTTGAGATGATGTTGGCTTTCTTCCAAGATCCGGTACCCTTACCGTCAAGAGACACTTCGTATATAAGGTGGCTAATGTTTCTAACACTATTTCTCCGCCATCTTTCAAGAGGTCCATTGTTACCTTATCCTCACCAGTGGCTCTACTCCTTTGCATTCCTTCTAGAGCTTTCCTTAATTGCCCTGTCGTTACTGGCAGGATGTCAAATTTCTCTGGTCCATAATTGTTTCTCACAATATCCTACCGGTTCTTTTGACTTCTGTACAACTCTCTGTAGGACTCCTCCGCCATCTCGACTACCTATCCATATTGGTTATGACATCGCCTTCCTTGTTCCTGAATGCATACATATGATCTTTTGCCTATGCACAAGTCTGCCTTTGCAGCGTTTAGGCTTCTGCCGCTTTTTACAGCCTGCTCAATTCTTTCCATGTGATCCCTCCTGATGGCGGCTAGCTTACGCCTATTGATTAACTTCAAAAGCTTCACTATCTCTATTTTGTGGGTTCTATTTGAGGCGTTCATTGTTAGTCGTCTCATGATAAGATGTTTTTCCTCCTGAGATTGTTTGCCAGATTCCTGTCAAGTGATTTTACCTCCAATTTGAATAGCACCCTCTTTGATGATTCCAGTAAAATTATCGTTCGTTGTGTCTGCGCTAACGTCAATTATCTTATTTAGTGCCTAGAATTGATTCTGAAGCAAAACTCTGGAATCCTGTATTACAGCGAAATCTGTTATGAGATCACAACTTGGGTCTCACGTAGCGCCGTAGTTATCCGCCGCCGCCGCTGGTGTGCGTAATACAATGCGCGAAATCAGAAAAAAAAACCTAGTACCAATGACGCAGTGGGGCTCTAATTAGGGTCTGCTAACTGCCATCCCAGTATTCTACCACTGAGCCACGCAGGTGCTTATTACTTATTGGCAAACTCGCCTTAGGCTAACTTTCAACGTTGCGCTAATCGCAGTTAGTCATTAATCGCGGTAATACGATTCATAAAGCGCGTAAAAACTGGGTAAGAACAAGCAGTCGTCGCACCATGCGAATATCGTAACGAGTGGGTCGTAAAACGCTCCAACCCTTTATAAAAGTTTGTTCTTGTTCACCTATTAACTGTGGCACGCACCCACTTCAAGCATAATTCCTCATCTTTGTCAGCCACTGCATGAACAAGTGGCACAAAATTCTTTGTAATAGCTTAGCGGGTACCACGCTCCTCAGAAGAATGACAAGCGAATGCCGGCGTATACTGCTCAAGCATTTTTTTATTATTAATGCCGTAGTTGGCATCAAACAAGTGTACTTGCAGCAGTTACTCTGTGAGTGTTTAAAAAAGGCTCTGAATGGCCGCTCTTCTAGCTTTCACTGTGACTGTGCTGTGGTTTACGCGCAGGCCTGGCGTTTCTTTTTTTCCTCTCACCGCCAGTTCATTAATGAGCTTCTTGCGTATCAGATTTTGTCCTTGCTATTTCAGATCTAGTTGAATACGAGCTCTTATCTTACTATGTTCACTGCATCTGATCTTGCCAACTACACCTACATCCTGTACAATGCCGGGATGTGCACACGGAATGAAGTCTATTTCATTTTTACCTTCGCCAAGAGCCACGTCCATTAGCCACTAGCCATTAGCTTCGCCATTAGGACTTAGCCACGTCCACTTATGGTTAGCACGTTTTCTGAAGAAGGTATTCAAGATCCGTAGCTTATTACGTTCTGCGAAGTCTACCAATAACTCACCTCTGGCATTGAGAGACCCGATGTCATATTCCCCCCCTGCATGGTCTCCGGCATGTTTCTTGCCTACTTTGACTTTAAGTCACCCATAAGAATAGTATACTGTGTCTTTGCTTTATTAATGGCTCACTCTACGTCTTGATAAAACCATTCAACCAAATGATCATCGTGGTTTGACTTAGGCGCGTAGGCCTGAATCACCTTCATCTTGTACCTTTTGTTCAACTTAATTGTGATACATGCTAGTCTCTCCCTGATGCTATAATGCTCCCCTATGTAGCCGGCGATATTCTTGTGTATGAGAAACCCACCCCTAGTTTTTTCTGCCAACTGATACACAGTACCCTAAGACGTGTCCATTCTTCAGCACTGTATAAACTTCATGTGTCCTCCTCACTTGGCTGAACCCTATTACATCCCTTTTAACACCCTCCAATTCCTCGAATAGCAAAGCTGGGCTAGCCTCACTAAATAGTGTTCTAGCCTTGAAGGTAGCCAAGTTCAGACCTCTCATATTAAGCATAACTTACCTTAAGTACTGCAGTTCGTGACCAAATGGCTTTCCAGTTTCTCCGCAGGTTTATGCCACGCACTCTCATGACCTTTCGGCAATAAGTGCCTACTTTATGAAAGTTACAGGTTTAAAGCAGTAGTGACACGGCATGCCTCTATGTCACTATCAGCAATACCCAGTATGTGCCTGTTTTCGTCCTTTCAGCTTGAATAGGTCCATAGACTAGCAAGAACAACAACAACAGCAAGAACATTCTCCGACAACATCGGAGAGAGGAAGACGAAGTGCTTCTCTTGTGGAACACATCTTGCGGTCTGTGCTGTATTTTCTGCGTTCCACAGCGCAACAGCGGGGTCGCCAGCCCCCTACATCACGGTGACAGATGTACAATCCCCTGAGATCCCGCCCGGTACCAGTTCATCCACGGGCATTGCTTCAAGAAAGCATGGTAATGCATCTAGTGAGAGCGAGGACACCGAGCTGTACTCTGCATCAGACGACGAGTCCTCACAAGATGGCTTCGAACCTGTGCTCTACCGCAAGGCCAAACGAAGAATCATGAACGCATCATCGGCATCAAGTACAGCCACTGTGAGGACAACGCCTCAGCGACGGCCTCACTCCATTCTGTGTGTGCCGCAGACCACTACTGCCAATCTACGCATCCTCAACAGGCACGCACTGTCCTTGTACCTTGAAAACATTGTGCCTAACGAGATTAAGGACATCAGGATAAACACGAGGAAGAATATTTTCGCAATCAATGTGATGAACCCGAGTGCACTGAACATGCTACAGCATGTGTCGGAGCTGGGAAACATCAAAGTCCGATCCATCATACCAGCGAATGGTGACACCGTAAGAGGAGTTATTTATGATATAGACACTGAAATCGCCAATGAATACTTTCCTGTACTGATAAAACCAGTGACTGAAAACAACTTCACTGTGCATGCTGGTCGCCTAGGCAACTCTCGTTGTGTGCGAATAACATTCAAGGGTGACTGTCTTCCCTCTTACGTGAAGGTTGGCCATTTTCGTCACCAGGTTCGCCCATTTATTCCGAAGCCTATGCAGTGTTTCAAGTGCCAGAAGACTGGCCACCTGAAGGGTGTTTGCAGAAATTCTGCAGTGTGCCCCTGATGCGCTGAACACCACTCAGAAGACGACTGTAGTGCAACTACCACGGCGCTCACAGTGCTTCCTCCAAGGACTGTCCTCAGATTAAGAAAGAGATTTATATTCTGAGGCAAATGGTGCGAAACAACTCGACTCACAGAGAAGCTGCGCAAAAAGTAAGGCGAAGGCACCGTCATCATCGAAGGTCCTCACGAAGGACAGTGCAAAATCTAACGAGAAAGTCAGAAGCTCAAGTGAAATCTACAGGCGCGGCTCCTAGCATGGCAAACATCTGCGCTGAACGAGAAGGTGCTGGGAGATATCTCTCTCCAAAGGAATGGCCACCCCTTCAGCATAGACGATCTGTTGAGCCTCAACAGAAGCCGCCTCAAGAACAAGAACAAGATGCTGCAACGGCCGGGAAGCCAGATCATCGCGTGATGGTGATGCTAAGATCATTAGTGGACACGATTCGCGTGTTGTTAAGCGCCATGAATACACCATCAGCCAAAAGTGCCCTTCAAGTACTAGATGCGCTTAGTCCAGTGCTAGCAGCCCTAGAGTAGACCATGGCTATCCCACCACTGTCTTTCAGGGATGAGGTTCGTAAAGCAGCAATACTGCAGTGGAATGCCAGGAGACTGAGATCGCGCATCGGTGACTTTCGTCGATTTGTGTACGTCAATATGTTTCCCATAATCGTCATCTGTGAGCCGAATTTATCGAGTGCAATACGACTCTCGGAATACGAACCTTTTATGTCGTCTACTGTTACTGAAAGCAGCAGGGTTCTGGTGTTCATTCACTGAGACCTCACTTACATCCTTCAACCTGTACCACCGCATGACTCAAACCAATACACATGCTTAAGAGTGAAAAAGAGGAGGCTCAACATCACTGTGGTTGGCACATACCTATCACCATCAAACCGGTTCGATCAAAAAAGACTACGAGACATCATAGCGTTAACTCCTGACCCGTGTGTTATCATCGGTGATTTTAACGCTCATCATACATTATGGAGAAGTCAGAATACCGACATGAAGGGCAGAAACTTGGTGTCTTTTGCCTCCGTCAACAAACTTTGGTTAATGAACGATGGCAGTCCTACATTTTTACATGGCTCCTCATACAGTAGCTGTCTCGACATGCCTTTTGTTTTGCGAAGCCTAGTGCAACATACTGAATGGTTTACGGATATAGAAACGCATGAGAGTGATCACATTCCAACATACGTCAAGATCAGAGGATTGTCGCCTCCTAAAGTGCGCGACGTGGTTAAAAGAGTGGACTGGAAAAAATTTCAGTCTCGTATGGAAGACCAATGCCAAGAACACATATCTGATTTACAAGAGGCCATCAAGAGCACTGTAAAAGAGACTGTTTGTATGATCCCATGCCCCGCAAGAATCATGGACATCGACATAGAGCTGGAGCGGCTTCGAGCCTTGTGACGACGAGCTGAAAGAAGGTACCGGTGCACGAAGGACATAGAAGATTTACGGACTGCTAGACGTATGCAGAAGAAGATCAAACGTCGGTTGGACAAGCTAGAATTCCAACGCTGGATTACTTTCTGAGAGTCACTCGACCCTCGTAAGCCTTTAGCGCAGATATGGACGACGGTAAGAGGTTTGCGGTCATCCCCCATTCAGAAGTCACAATTCAAGGCCTCAGCCCTTTACCGAAATCGATCAGATGTGGACGTTGCTGAAGAGTTCTGCGCCGCATTATCAGGGCAAACTACAGCACTTAGCAGCTGACCACTTTCGAGCAGTTGTCCACCACCACGTGATTCCTGTATGGACTTCCCGTTCACCATTTAGGAGCTCAAGACAGTACTCGTGTCATGCAAACGTACCTCCGCACCAGGACCTGACGGAATCTCCTACAGAGCCCTGTGTCGTCTGGGTGAGCGCGAGAGAATAGCTCTACTTCAGCTATATAATGTTTGTTGGCTAGAGGGCACTGTCCCCTTAAGTTGGAAAACTAGTCGTCTAGTACCACTGCTAAAATCTGGCAAATCACCATTGGAACTCTCCTCCTATCGCCTGATAGAATTGGCTAGTTGCGTGGGTAAAGTGATGGAAAGAATGATTCTCGGCCGACTCGAGTGGTACTTGGAGTATCATGAGATCTACCCAAATGCCATGGCTGGCTTTCGACGTGGTCGATCATTGATCGATAGCGTCATCGACCTAATCACGTACGTTGAACACGAGAAAGGCCATAAACATCTTTGCACCTCTGTTACTTGACGTCAAAGGAGCCTATGATAACGTTACACATGAAGCCGTCCTTACCGCATATTAGAGATTAGAGTGGGTTTCCGAATGTTTAAGTGGATACGCAGTTATCTCCAAATGCGATCCTTTTTTGTGAGTATGGAGGCCGGGAACACGTCTGCACATTTCAGTTGTCATGGCGTCCCTCAGGGTGGTGTACTGAGCCCCGTGCTATTCAATATAACACTAATCGCTCTTCATACGCACCTAACAAACAATATTTATCAACATACGCTGATGACATCTGCACCTGGACATCGGCGGTAACTCGCTTGCAGTTACGAGCGAGAAGACAGAGAGCTGCTACTGCAACTGCTGTGTATCTCCGCAATCGAGGCCTGCAAACTTCCTCCGGAAAGTGCGCTCTTCTGGCACTTACGCGCAAACCCATGTCGAATTACAGAATGTCCATTGACGGTCAAAATATACCATATCGTCGATCTCACAAATTATTGGGTGTCATAGTCGACAGAGACATATCATGGAGCCCTCATGTGTCGTATTTGAAAAAGCGACTGTCAGGCATATGCCATCTTTTCAAGTTTCTCGCTGGAAAGACTTGGGGAATGCTGCCTAATGCTATGTTATGACTGTACAGGGTGCTTTTCCTTGGCTTTCTACGATACAGTCTGTCTGCATTATCCAACGCCAGCAAAACAAGTCGACGCTAGATACAAGGCATTCAGGCACAGGCGCTTCAAATATGTCTAGGTCTGCCTTAGGGTGCCTGAACAGTGGCGACTATAGCTTAAGCCAAAGACCACCTCGTGCAGACCCATATTGAAATTGAAGCTTTGAGGACACACATAAGGCATATGGGCCGGACTCCCCATCACAACCTAGCCTTTCTACCAGCGGATAGACCTCATACTTCGTTTTGTCGAACAATAACTACACATGGTGAATCCCTACCAACTGGTTTTACGCTCGCGGTGAGACCTTCGATTTCTCCAAGGTGCCTCAAACAGCCAGTCGGCAACCTGAGAATACCAGTCATCCAAAAAAAAACGGGATTTCTCAATACCAGCCCTCAAGCAGCTCGCCTTACTTCTGCTGCACGAGAAGTACTAAGGCTGCACCCACGTCTACACCGACGGCTCCGTCCTGCCAAACAGCTCAACTGCGGCGGTCGTTATTCCAACGCACGCCACAACCATCAAATTCAGGACAGCTCATGCAACCACAACAACGGACAAAGATTCCAGCGCATTGCGCTGCGCTGCATTTCATTAACGACCAAAGCACGCAACGGTGGACGATTTTCTGCGACTGCAAGGCGGCACTGCTATCACTTCTGTCAAATCTACGCCGTGGTCCACACGAGCAGTTGGTATTTGAAACAGCAGAAATGCTACACCATAAAACAGAGAAAGTGCACCACATTATATTTCAGTGGTTGCCAAGCCAATGTGGAATTATCGGTAACGAACGAGCTTATCAAGATGCCTCTTCAGCCCATACAGAAGACAACAACCAGTCAATACCTCTCTCAAGGGCGGACGCTGCTAGGAGGCTCCACATGCTTGCTCGCCAACGCTCCATGGTTCTTTGGAATGAGCCTCTCTTTACGCATGCAAGATTACGATCCCTTGATCCAACGTTAAGCTTACAGCTTCCAACAAAAATTCGACGAGGTGACGCTACTGCTCTGTGCAGACTATGGTTGGGAGTCGCGTTTACCCGTGCGTACGCGTTCCGCATAGAGATGGCAGACACCGCCGACTGTGCACACTGCGGAGATGAAGAAACAATTCGACATATCCTGTGTGACTGTCCGGAATGCAACCTGGAAAGACAACACCTTTCTAATACACTAAACAGGTTAGATGACCAGCCGCTGTCGGAAGAAAGTATACTGCGCCATCGTCATGACTCATCGTCACAGAAGAAAGCCGTGCAAGCGCTACTGGGCTTCTTGCGAACTACTGGCCTGTCGGAACGCCTCTGAGTGGACTGATTTTGTGTGTGCGTGTGTCAGTGCTTTAGGGGCGAAGCTCCTTATGGCGTGGCTTGGGCGTCCCTCGTATGTAACCACTAGTGGCACATACCCGAAATAGGTATAACACTTGACCTCCAAGGTGGTGCCAGTGAGAGATTTCTTCTGTGCGTTGTTTAACAATAAAAAATAGTGCTCAATGTACATGCCAATGGCTGCTAATGGGAAATGAGAGACATGAGCATTCGGCTTTTAGTCAACGCGCACGCTGCGATCCCCATTAGCAGCCATTGGCATGTACATTGAGCACTATCGGACAAGAAAGGGATGCTACATTATACTCGCTGGGTGTAACCTCCTTAGCTTTAGAAAGGTTTAGCGAGCGTTGAGCCGCAGTGCCATGAATACAATGAACTTGTATATACCATGAATGAACTCAAGGTGGTTAAAAATGAGAAGTAGATACGAAGCGCAAGCCGTAAGAAAGTAAAAGCCGAATTCTCCTGTCTCTCATTTCTCATTAGCAGCCATTGGCATGTAAATTGAGCCCTATCTGACAGGGAAAGGTTGCTACGTTATACTCGCTGGGCGTAACCTCCTTGGTTTTCGAAAGGTTTAGCGAGCGTTTGGTCGCAGTGCCATGAATACAGTGAACTAGAATATACCATGAACCCGAGGTGGTTAAAGGTGGGAAGTGGACCCAAAGCGCAGGCCGTAAGAAAGTGTGCGTGTGCCACCTCTCGTTTAGTCCTTGGAATGTCCGCTGGATGGCGGTGCTTCTATATGGGGAATATATGATAAAAAGATGCGAGATGGTGGGACTCGGAGTGTTGAATAGATGAACGAACGGACACACAAACAGATGCATGGATGGACGCATGAACGGACGCAGGGGCGGATGCATGAAAGAACGCAGGGATGGGCGCACAAACAGACGCATGGACGGTCACACAGACGGACGCATGGACGGACGAATGCTTCGCCCCACTCTCCATCATTCACTCCGTGGATATGCTGCCATTTTTTTCTCTTATCTTTTAACTCTCTCTTTCTCTTTTAACCCCTTATTCCCCAACCCCAGTGTAGAGTAGCATACCGGATACTAGCATCTGGTTAACCTCCCTGCCTTCATTTCTTCTCGTTTCTCTCTTTCCCTCTCCGACAACATCGACGACATCAGAACACCGACGACATTGGAATGCACCAACGATGTTTTCGTTATGGCACAGCAGCTGTAATGTTTATGCACTATTGTGTAAGATGACTACGGTAAAATTCGATCACAGTGCTTTGGGGCACACGTCATAAGGTCACCATAGATTCATGGTAGACCACTGATTTCTGCAGCGGTATCTCTTATAAACTGAAACAGTTAGTAGATTCAAGATTATGTAATTCCAGAAAGTAACTATCACTATAAATAGACCCGTATGCTCCATTTAGTGCCCCAGTATGAGTGCAGTCTTTGTGTTTCCAATGCCCACTCGAGGCTCTTATCTGGGCTCTTAATCTCTTTACGGCCTCAGCTTCCTTTCGGAAGCATTCTGGGCTCGCAACGACAGCGGCCGTACTGGGCGGGCGCCGCTTGACGAGCCATAAACGGAGTACGGCTCATTGGCCGCACCATGGAGTCCAGGAAGGAGATGGCGGTTCTTAAAGGTCCACTTCGCCTCGGGATCTCTTCCGGGAAGGAGGTCGTGACACTAATTCACCTCGGTTCTTCAACAACCATGTAGCCCTCACTCGACACCCTTTATGGGGCTTCCCCAAACAAGACGTGCATCTCGCAGCACAGTGTGCGTAAACACTGCCAGTAGCATACGACGGCCTCTGGCCCCATTCCCTATATCGCTCGGTGAAAACAAGGCGAGGATCACACTCGCTCTCTCCGAACGACTTCCGTGGTTTCACGGCCAAGTGAGGCAGAGGACTCCTTCCGCGCGTCGTTTCCGGCTGACGCCTCTCACCGTAGGGTGCTTCACTGCGAAGTCAATTATGAGCAAGAGAGGCCCGTCGCAATCACCTCCATGCCACCGCAGCGGGGTGTCGGCCACAGGAACCCCATGGCCCAGGCAGCGTCATTGAGATCTCGCGGTTTGGCCTCAACAGGTCACGCGCGCACAGTCCTTCCGTTTCGTGCGGTGTCTTTCTGCTCCTGCGTTTGACACTCCCCGCTTTGCGGGAACGTATGCGATGTCCCACTATAGGTATTTTGGTGCTTTTAACTGTCTTTGTCGGACAAGCAGACATCCCTTTACTGGAAATTTCGTTCGAGTAGCTTTCGCTACTTGCGCATAATCATATCGAGTAGCCATCGCTATTCGGCATGATTATGTTCAAGTACACACACGTAGTGTGTACAGCTGTCATATGCCTGTCAATTCATATGAAAAAAATTGTGGATTGCTGGAGTAGACGTCAGGTTCAAGTGTCGATCATTCTGATAACCAGATGCAGGGAAAGCTATAATCAAATATTTTATATCATTAGATTTCAGAAAATGAAATCTTGAATGAACAAGTGCCTGACATTTCCGCGTTGATTTGCACTCTGATAACTCTTACTGATATATATATATATATTGTCACGTTAAAGAGACAGGAGACGTTTTTAAGGCGTCCTCACAAAAGTCCGAAGAGCGGTCGGCTCAGCACAGCCAAAAACAGAACAATGGCACGAGGGGAACTGCCACTTCGTCTGCCTCTTTTGCGCTGGCAGATCAAGCGCGCGGCACTGCCCCTCCTCCCTGAAGAGCATCGCCTCGATGCTAAACGAAGCGTGTATCGTAAAAAAAACATTGTCACAGTGTGTGGTACGGTTTTAACCGCACCACGTGCACAATCTCGGGTCGTAGCTGTCGGCGTCGGGGTGGTTGGCTTCCGTCCGGAAGGACTTCGTAATTGACGTCGCTCACTTGTCGTAGCACTTTGTACGGGCCAAAATACCGACTGAGAAGCTTCTCAGAGAGACCTTTGCAGCGCACAGGGGTCCAAACCAACACCTGGTCACCTGGTTTATAATCGACTTGTCTGTGGCAGCGGTTGTAGCGCTGTGCATCGACGCCTTGTTGTTTCTTGATGTTTACGCGGGCTAGTTGACGTGCTTCCTCGGCTCGTTGCACGAAACACTCAGCATCTTCGTCGAGATTCTCGATGTTGTCAATGTCGCATGGGAGCATTGCGTCCAACATCGTCTGAACGTCCCGACCGTATAGAAGACGAAACGGAGTGAATCGTGTGGTCTCTTGCGTAGCGGTATTATACGCGAATGTTACGTAAGGCAGTATTTCATCCCACGTCTTGTGCTGTACGTCTATGTACATAGACAGCATATCAGTCATCGTTTTGTTAAGCCGCTCGGTCAGTCCATTTGTCTGAGGGTGATACGCTGTTGTCTTGCGATGCGTGGAGTAACTTAACTGAAAAACTTGTTCAAGGAGCCTTGCTGTAAACGCTGTTCCTCGGTCTGTGATGACACAGGATGGAGCACCGTGGCGTAATACAATTCTCTCGATGAAAAACTGAGCAACTTCACAAGCCGTGCTTTTAGGAAGCGCCTTAGTTTCAGCATAGCGGGTTAGATAATCTGTAGCGACGATTATCCACTTGTTGCCGGAAGATGACAAGGGAAACGGACCCAGGAGGTCCATGCCGACTTGATCGAAGGGTGTTCTGGGTGGCTCGATAGGGTGAAGTAATCCCGCAGGCTTAACAGATGGGGATTTTCGGCGCTGGCATTCGCGGCAGGCTTGAACGTACTGTTTAACGCAAGCGGCAAGTTTCGGCCAGTAGTAAGACTTTCGTACCCTAGCGATGGTTCGGGTGATGCCCAGATGGCCCGATGGAGGCTCGTTGTGGCAGGCAAATAGAATTTCCTCACGCAGCTCTGCGGGGACGACCAACAGGTAAGTTTTGTTGCTGGCGGCTGCGTTCTTCTTGTACAACACGCCCTGTCGTAAGCAGAAGGATGACAATCCGCGAGTTATATGCTGGGGCAGTGATACGTTGCGGCCCTCTAGATGTTCAATGATAGGTCGCAATTGAGCATCTGCTCGCTGCCGTAAAGCCAAGTCTGTTACGCTTACGGAGCCAAGGAAAGGGCAGTCCTCTTCGAAGCTCTGAGCGGCAGGCTCAACTGGCGCGCGTGACAACGTGTCCGCATCTTCGTGTGCACGACCGGACTTGTACACGATAGTGACGTCGTACTCCTGCAGACGTAGGCTCCACCTTGCCAGTCGTCCGGAGGGGTCTCTGAGGTTCGCAAGCCAGCACAGCGAGTGATGATCCGTCACTACTCTGAATGGACGGCCGTAAAGGTAAGGTCGAAACTTAGCAATTGCCCACACGACAGCAAGGCACTCCTTCTCCGTGGTACTGTAGTTTGACTCCGGGCGTGTTAGGGTTCGGCTTGCGTAGGCGATAACCTTTTCAATTCCCTCCTGCCGTTGGACGAGTACCGCGCCCAGACCGACGTTACTGGCGTCGGTATGAATTTCTGTTTCGGCTTCCTCGTCGAAATGTCCAAGAACAGGTGGTGATGCCAGGCGAAGCCGAAGCTCTGTGAATGCTGATTCTTGTTCAGCACTCCAAACGAACGGCGTATCGTCTCTAGTGAGTCTAGTTAATGGTTCGGCAATTTTCGAAAAATTGCCTATAAAGCGCCGGTAGTACGCGCATAGACCAAGAAACCGCCGCACACTTTTCTTATCGGCAGGAGTCGGGAAGGCTGCGACAGCGGCGGTTTTCTCAGGGTCAGGACGGACGCCTTCTGCGCTTACGACATGTCCAAGGAACTTTAGTTCTTCGTAACCGAAATGGCATTTTTGCGGCTTTAACGTAAGGTTAGCCGTCCGAATCGCCTCAAGTACTTGTCGTAGTCGCTTCAGATGTTCGGAGAAGCTGGTTGAAAACACGACCACATCATCCAAGTACACAAGGCAGCTTTGCCATTTTAAGTCAGTCAACACAGTGTCCATCATGCGTTGGAAGGTAGCTGGCGCAGAGCAGAGTCCGAACGGTAGCACCCGAAATTCGTAGAGGCCATCCGGCGTGACAAAGGCGGTTTTTTCGCGGTCGCGCTCATCAACCTCAATTTGCCAGTAGCCACTCTTTAAATCCAGGGAAGAAAAATACTTCGCTCGTCGTAGTCGGTCAAGCGAGTCATCAATACGCGGCAGCGGATAAACATCTTTTTTTGTGACGTTGTTGAGCTTTCTGTAATCTACACAGAAGCGAAGCGTACCGTCCTTCTTCTTAACCAGAACGACCGGTGAGGACCAGGGACTGTTCGAAGGCTGGATAACGCCGTCGTCGATCATTTCTTTCACTTGCTGCTTGATAGCTGCGCGTTCTGTCGGCGAGACGCGGTATGGCTGTTGGTGAATAGGTCTTGCGTCGTCGTAAGTGATTATCCTGTGCTGTGTAATTGGCGTCTGACTCACTTTAGACGACTGAGCAAAGCACGCCCTGAATTCAAACAATAGCTCTCGCAAGGCCCTCTGGTTCTCTTCTGGCAGTGCACTGTTCATGTCAACATCTATTACGGTTTGTCCATTGCGGCTACTGTCTTCACAGGCAAAACACTCAATGACGTCCTCCAAGGCTTCAGCGTAGGCGACCGCAGTGCCCCGGAAAAGGTGACGATGCTCATTGGTGAAATTTGTAATCATGACCTCGGCTGTACCGTTCCGAATGTCAATGATGCCTCGTGCCACAGAAATTCCAAGCGCCAGCAGCAGGGAGACGTTGCACTCTGCCACTGTTTCACCGTCACTGGTTCCTTCGGAAGTCACCTGAATTAGGATACTTGCACGAGGTGGTATTGTGACACTGTCGTCGGAAACACGGAGGGCGGTTGTACGGCGGTTGGAGTCCCTTGACGTAGCGTTGACTGTCGAAAAGGAAATGCAGCGTCGCCGTAGGTCGATTACGGCGCCATATTCCCGAAGAAAATCGAGGCCGAGAATTAATTCGCGGGAGCAGTCACGTAGCACGATGGAGCTGACCAAAAACGTGCAGCCTCGTATTTGTAGCCTGGACGTGCACAAACCAACCGGCGTTACAACATGTCCGCCAGCTGTACGTACATGCGATCCTGTCCAAGGCATTATCACTTTCTTCAAGGTACGTGCCAATTGTCCGCTAATAATCGAGTAGTCAGCACCAGTGTCTATTAAGGCAGTTAAATTGCGACCGTCGAGCAGCACAGGTATGTCCATTGAAAAGTCGCTCAGCTGGGATACAGGCGCCGGCGTAGTCGAATTTCCGTTGGTCCGATGTCGCGTCGATTGGAGGGCGAGGTCTTCATCACGTCGAGAATCAGCGGCCTCGCCTCGAAAGGTCGCTGGCGTTAGTTTTCCAGGCGAGGGCTCGGAGACCGTCCTTGCGGCCTTCGATTTCCGTTGCCTGAATAAGATGACGACCGCGGTGACGGTGAGCGCGACTGACGCCTGAGTGGGACGTTCTGCCGAGCGATAAAATCTTCAATTTCTGGTGGTCTCTGTCCAAACCGGGGGCGGGGTGAATTGGCAGGAAAACCCTGCAGCCCAAGTCGGCGGTACTGGCAGTCTCGGTAGAGGTGACCCGCTTCACCGCAGTGGTAGCAAAGCGGTCGTCGGTCGGGCATGCGCCATATGTCGGATTTACGCATGACGGGTCGAGTGTCTGCAAAATAAGGGACCACCTGTGCGGACTGCAGTGTGGCGTACGGGGTTGCGGCTGGTAGTGGGACTGGTGCAGGTGCGTTGTGTTCGAACGTGTCGGTATAAGTGGTGCGCTGGAAACCACTCACTGGGGATGGTGTCGTGGACGACGGAACGGTGCGTCTCAATACGTCTGCGTAGGTCACCCCTAGAGGTTCACTTGAAGTTGCGAACGCCTGAAGTGGTGCAGCAACCTGCGTTGGTGTCTCGCGGCGAGGTGTGCCGAGCGCATGCTGAACTTCGTCACGTATGATGGTGGCGATGCAATTCGTGGAAGGCTGCTGCTGCGCCTGGTTCAGCTGTTGCAGCTGTTGTAGCTCGTCGCGAACAACCGAACGTATCAGCTCGCGAAGCGCTCCCACGTCGGTCGGGAACGAGCCTAGCCCGGTGGTATAGGTAGCATTCACTTGCCGATCGTACTGGTTCCGCTGCTGCAGCGCCTTTTCCATGGCGACGGCTTCAGTGAGGAACTCCGCGACCGTTCTAGGCGGACTACGAATGAGTCCAGCGAAGAGCTGCTCTTTCACACCTCGCATCAAGTGTCGCAGCTTCTTGTCTTCCGGCATGGTTGGATCGGCGCGAGTGAACAGATGAACCATATCCTCCACGTATGTAGCCACACCTTCATTAGGCATCTGCATGCGGGACTGGAGGGCCCTTTCAGCGCGCTCTCGACGATCGAGACTCGAGTACGTTTCGCGGAGCCTGTGACAGAACTCATGCCACGACGTTAGGAGGCCTTTGCGGTTCTGGAACCATGTGCGAGCACCATCCAGAAGACTAAAGTACACATTCTTGAGCTTCGCTACTTCGTCCCACCCGTTGAAATCCGCTACGTACTCGTACTCAGCCAGCCAATCTTCCACATCTTCATAGAGGCCACCACGAAAGGGACTCGGAACACGTGGTTTTTTGTAGCGTGTAATGAGTGGGTGCAGCTGCGGGTGCAGCGGTTGGAGCAGCGGCGGCTCCAGCGGTAGGGGAAGCGGTGACAGCAACAGTATTCTCCATACCAGTCGACGTACTTGTACTGTGAGGCACAAACTCGGGGGACAGTCCTCGAATCCTCCGACTGAAACGGTGTACCGGCGTAAGCTCTGGGTTTTGGGTCACGTTCCGGCTGCTAGAAGGAGTCTGTTGCATAGGTGAGGTTACCCCGCACCTCCACCATTAAAATGTCACGTTAAAGAGACAGGAGACGTTTTTAAGGCGTCCTCACAAAAGTCCGAAGAGCGGTCGGCTCAGCACAGCCAAAAACAGAACAATGGCACGAGGGGAACTGCCACTTCGTCTGCCTCTTTTGCGCTGGCAGATCAAGCGCGCGGCAATATATATATATATATATATATATATATATATATATATATATATATATATATATATATATATATATATATATATATATATATATATATATATATATATATATATATAAATATATATATATGTATGTATATATATATATATATATATATATATATATATATATATATACCAAAAACAAAAGTGATGCTGGGTCGGGGTAACAGTGTAAGAGTATCTACGGTGAAGAAGACGCACGTACAAAGTGATTTTATTGACGTTTCGGCAGCGGGTCCGGCCTTCAAGGCCGGACCCGCGGCCGTCCATGCATCTGTCTGTGTGTCCGTTCGTCCACCTATTGAACACTCCAAGTACCACCATCTCGACTCTTTTCATAATATATTCCTCATATGAAAGCACCGCCATCCAGCGGACATTCCAAGGACTGAACGAGAGGAGGCACACGCACACTTTCTTACGGCTTGCGCTTCGTGTCTACTTCCCACCTTTAACCACCTCGAGTTGATGGTATATACTAGTTCACTGTATTCGTAGCACTGCGGCCCAACGCTCGCTAAACCTTTCTTAAACCTAGGAGGTTACGCCCAGTGAGTATAACGTAGCAACCCCTTCTTGTCTTCTGTGCGTTGTCAAACAATAGAAAATTTGCAGCGTGCGCGTTAACTAAAACACGAATTCTCCTGTCTCTCATTCCACCTTAGCAGCCATTGGCATGTACACTGAGCACTATCTGTTATTGTTCAACAACGCACAGAAGAAATCTTTCACCGGCACCACCTTGGAGATCATAATGTTATAGTTGTTACACACTACTACAACGGCTACGAGGGATGAACAGGTGCCGCTATAAGGAGCTTCGCCCTTAAAATGTGATAGCTGTGCAGCATTTCGACGTATATTGCGCAAAAAGCGTTGCAAATCTCTCCTCCTATCCCTGTCCAATAATAACTTGAGCCGGCAGTTTACTTGCTGCATTAATTTTTGGTATAACAGTAATAGTTATGCTCACAGTTCGTGAGCCAACGAGTTTGGTGTGCCTGATAGTATCACAAATTCACGGGGAACGGCATCGGGACACACCCTTCGGCCTCTCAATATCAGCTACCCTGAAAGCTCGGTATTGTACTGCCAAAATAAGCTATTGCATATTTCCATAAATCTACCTAAGAACAAAGAAAAAACAAATACTGGTTATAGTTCATCTCCAGACTCCATTGCATCTCGCCGTCATACAAAGTACGTAGCTCCTCGGCCTCCTGCTTGAAGATATAACTGCTGCTGCAGTTCATTGGCCCCTTAACGTCTGCTGGCGCTCTTCCGAAGAAGTCAAGAGGGCTATCGTCGATGGCTACCAGCGAAGACAAGATGTAATTGTTATTGAAACGGGGCATCTATGTCTACGTGTCCTTGCTGCCCTACTCCCTCTAGAATGCGCCAAGGCGACTAGCATTTTTGTTTAGGCAATTCAATGCCTGACCACATCTTCTGGTACACGATGTGGCAACGGCCTGCTTAACTCCACGGATGAATTGCGTATGTCCATTTCACAAAAAAAGAACTTTCCTTTCATTCTCCCTTTTGAAACCATGGTCGTTATAAATTATACGAGCAAAGTCAAGTTCAATTCTAACAACGGAACTATTGAAGGGGTGTAGAAATCAGACATCCCCCAAGCTGTGCATAAGTACATGTAAAAGGAAATCTAGTCTGGCTGTAATACGAGGGTTAGTAAAATTTATTTATTTATTTTATTTATTTATGAATACTGCAACCCTAACATAGGGTTTTGGCAGGGTGGATATACATTTGATAAATTTACAAATCGGCAAACAAATAAATATAAAAAAGAACAGTGCTTTGTAATAAACCGGCATGTTTGTGGGTTTGATGAAATTACTTGACCACCTACTTTAGTTGCGACAAATACGCGAAGTACATGAGCGTTTTGCAAAAACGACGTGATCCCCACCTCCTTCTTTACGACCTGGTTGAACCTTGTGGCATCGAAGCAAGGCCAAGAATGGATTGTCTGTAAAGGTAGCTCCGGCGTTGTGGAGCTTTCTTCAATAGACGCCGTGCAAATAAGTGGGGTCAGGCACCAATGACTCTCCGTAAAACAGTTTAAATTCATTTATTTGTGGTTTGCTAACGCAATATTTTGTATAACTGCCCGATATAACAATATTCGCCTTCATAACATTTCTGGTAAACTTTGTCAGCTTAAAAGATCCTATTTTTCCCTTCGTGTTTTGTTACTTGCGCTTGGGTTCATAATTTTATGCATGCACCTGAACCAGCAGTTTGCTAAGGGCAATGATTTTACACTGAGAGCTCTTATGAAATTGCAACAGCAGCCCTTTATAGCGGGCGCAGTGTCGTCCGCTGCTGCCAGCATCGATACCCACTATAATAAAAAGTAATAGAAAAATATTCAGGATATAATGCAATACGAACTCAGGCTCTCTGCCTGGCAGCCGAGTATTTTACGAGAAAGTGATGCCAATGCTTTAAAAATCTCTGTAAACAGATTCTACACAGTTTCATATGTTAATGTAGCCGAATTTTATTGAAATGGAAGTTATTTACTAAATGGATACTGAAGGCAGACAGAAACGAAGAACCCAAGCTCACCTCCCAATCATTATTGCGCGGGATTCTTCGAAGTCCTACATATGTCAAGGTTGTGACTCTCCTACCTTCACATGTGGCTTCACATCCGGCTTCACATCTGGCTTCACAGTCAGTTCTCGTTAGAAGATATTGTTGAAGAATCAAAAGTTTCCTCATTGCCATCACAACTAAACATATTTTCCGATATTGTGGCGTTGTCATGTACGTGGTGGCTTTCAATGTGCACACGTTACCTGTGATAGTTTGTGTGCACAAAAATAGACACACGAATAAGTATACTTTTCTGCGCTATACAGCGAAAACATTTGGATGACACCATGATTCGGCTCTACGCACTGCAGGCACGTGGCAATGTGACAGAGATGATTCACCCCCCGAAGAAGAGAAACGAGGCAGCAAATACAAAGACAAGTGATGGAGACAGTAGCGTATGCAGTTCTTGTCAAAGCCCGCGCTATACTACACATGCATACATGCCATGGACTGCCTCTCCACTGGGCATGATTCGACGTACCCCGAAGCTGCGATCCGTTCCCCCAGTCTGGAGACACGTGCGTGGCCGGCATCGCGGCGCGGTCTTCGCCGCGGGTGCAGATAGATTAGACGTCGGCCGTGTCGTAGCTGCAGCATCGAGGACCGTTTGCTTTATTTATGCGCCGCCCACAAGGAGGAATGGAGGGAGCAACGCTGGAAACGCTGCAATGCCCAGGCGCCAGGCGCCGCAGGAGCGGACCGGAAATCGGACTGCAGCTCCCTTGCCGGGCTGCTTCCGAGTCGTCGGCCATTCACTTCCGGCCTCCGGCAGGCGAGTCCTAGCTCGATGTGCGTCGGTCTCACCAGTGAACAGTTGGGGAGTGTGCATTTCGTGGTGTCCTCAGTTTGCGCTCGATATCTCTTTGTGCCCTCCTTTTTTTTCCTGTTATTGTTGTTGTTTGCACAGAGGAAGAGGGGTAGTGGAACGGAGGAAAACAACGTTGGCAAGCTTCAGGCAGCAAGTATCTCCCGAATGCACCTCGAGGCACAGAGATTCATTGCCTGTGCTCACAATACTGTTCGGTGCAGCGACCGCCATTGTGGCGCGTATGCTTATTTTACAAGAACGCAGCCCAAGCTACGATTGTCCTGTGTCGCATGTACAACGGGTGCAAACACTGCCTTTTAGAGCACCGTGAAGATTGTTCCAAGGCTCAATTCAGAGGGACGATAGTGCATTTAAGGAACTGTTGCGTAGTGAATTGTATGAACGGGATTTCGTTCACGCTGACGTTACGTATGCGTCTACTGAACCATTTCGTTCTTTCTGTTGCACGAAAAACACCCATATCTACCGCAGCACTGCGCGCAAGTTCGGAAGCGAAGTGTTTCGTGCATCGTTGCGGTTGTTTACGCTTCGTGTGTGCAATGTGCTTTACTTGCGTGGTTGGACCCAGTGAAGAGACGGTCGCAGGCCGGGTGTCTGTACACAGCCACAAGGTCTTGTAATGGTGTGCCAGGGTTTCGTACTTCAGAGCCCAGGCACATGACCGGGACGTAGACCCAGCATTGAAAAAGAAACCACAATAGTTTAATGATGCAATAAGGTTAAAACAAGCTATCGAAACACAACTTGGTTGAAAACCAAGAACGAAAAAAAAGACAATGTATTTTGTGAACCGTTGAGTCGACTGAAAGTAAAGCTACTCCTTATGATTTTATAAACATTCCTAACGAAGATCATCCAGTTCTCGCTGTGTCGCGTTTCTGGTAAAGGACAAAGTTTAATTTGTCTAGCGTCAGTGGCTACTCCATGTCTTTGGGTAAAGTTAACTGAGGCTAGGCTTAGGTGGCCATGCACATTATCAATTACTGCTATACGTCCAACTTAAGTAAAGGGTGCCTGACAATGAATATAAGAGCAATAACCAATAAAATCGTTCAGAATTTGTCTTGCACTGTTGGGAGAAAACCAATATCATTTATAGCGAGACAGTCCTATCTTAATATATCGCATACACCTCTCCATAAGATGTATGTGCAATACGTGCTAGTTTATGTTTACGTCACTCAGAGAAAGTTTCTTACACCATCTAGCCTTTTCATTTGATAATTCAACTGTGTTTAGTGTCATTATGTGCATGTGAGGGAATGCACATTACAAGAGCTCAATAAAAATTACCTCTGCGCCTGTTTTCTCAATGTATATTTTCGGTAAGGCAAACATTATATTGTCTTTTTTTCCTTATCATTATATTTTCTTTTTTTTTTATCTGCTAAAACCGCCATGTTGCTGAAGCTTCTGGCCTTTTAAGGGTAGTTATTTAATACTGTATCGTCAAAACAGCAATGCCCTGATCTTTGGCAGACTTACTCTGGAAAAGGCAATCCTGTGGAATGACGTGTGCATCCACCACTCCCATTCGTTTGCGGCTTCTGGCAACCATTTCTCACCAATTAGATAACCTGCAAAGAAACACAAACGAGGTGTCAACAAGCAATTCAACGCCTGATGATAAAATAACTAGAGCGTTACTTAGGTCATTATATCGCAGTCTTTGATGAGTAGTCCATGGGGTGGCCGCAAGCGCAGGAAAAAATTTATAGCGAGAGGACATTGGCACAGTTCAGTCAATGAAGTTATCTTGGAAATGGTCCAGTACGTCCCCTATAATTTTGTTTGCCGATAATTGGCTTTTTTACGGTATTCTTGGTCCATTCAGAGGTGCTGTCCTGAATTCCGTCAAATCGCGCCAACACGTAATAATTCGTAACAGCGACATCATAAGCCATTCTGAGAGACTGTGGCAACCCTCGGTGTCGACTAGAGGTGACAAATGCTGAAATTTAGCGGTTTCAGGAAAAGCACCCTCATCTTTAAAAATTCCTGTCTTTATCTCATTCTTCAACTTTCCATATTCTGTTTTTTTCTCGAAATTGTACTCCTTCTATATTTTGTACATCTTGCACTGTAGAAATTATGATTTCTTTAAGTGTCGGATTCTCCCACCTTTTCTTGTTCATTGATATTTTATAATTATTTTCATATCTTGTTACACGTTAATATGCCGCGCTATGAAATATTTGCTTTTGAGGTAGCTTTTATTATTTTAGTGCTTGTGAGAGTTATTTTATAGCGCAGCTCTCAAATTAAAGTCGCAAAATTGTAAAATCGTTATTAACTAAGTATATAACAATAAAATAATTTAACAATATGCTGGGGTCGTATTTTTTATTCGATAGGCTCAAATGACGAACCTTCAGTGAAGGTGGTTGCCTTACATTAGACCAGATAAAAGTGCTGAGATAAGGTGCATAGATAGACTTCAGGAAAATAGTACAAATAAAAACCAAATGCTCTTCTAACAACACCCTTTGGAAAGTTGTCTAGGAGTTATTTAAGCGTAGCGAAGCCCACGAAACTCGCGGGGCGAGTTAAAATTTTTCTATTTTGAATGTTCCTTGATGCGTAAATTTACAAGGAGCCATCGGCAAAAAAAAAATAGAAACGAACACGCAGAGAAAACAAACTACAAAAAGATTTCCATAGTTTGCACGCGATGAAGGCGCAATGCTAAAGAGACAGTGGAGTTTATGGATACCTATAGCTAGTACTGGTTTTTTGTTGTGTCGCTCAGTTGAGCTGATTTTCTCGTTCTTTATTTTTTTATTTTTATCCTTCTGTGTTCTCTGTCTGTAGTGTATGCCTTTTTTGTTTCTCTCTATTTTAGTTTCTTTCTGTATCTTGATTTCTTTCTTTTTCTTCTTTTGTGTTTATTCCTTTTTTCTCACGCTCTTTCAATGCATTGCCTTACTCTTTTTCCTTCTTCTTTGTCGCTCTTCTGTCACAGTAAAGGGGCACATGTCACCCCTGGAAAATTGTCGGCCTGTGTAGTATATATCTATATCTATAAATATATATATATATATTAACACAGCACATTCATTATTGCCACATGCGACAGATAAGTAATTATAGGCTTGTTGTTGCTAACTGCTTTGCTAGCACACAGAAACGTGACGCACTTTTACACGGTACTCATCAAGAAGTTCGTTCGAACAGGAAACGGGACAGCGGTGTCGCCAAACACAAACATTTTCAACGCGTGCCCCGCGGCCAGGGACTTTCGAGCAACCGCCGTGTAGCAGCCTGCTGGAGAAAACACAGCATAACGAAAAATGGTGGATATGAAGTGCTCACAACTTGTATTTATTGCAGGGCGGTGACGTGAGGGAGTCACCAAGGGCACTTAAAAAGGGGCAGCGCCAGATCGCACACGAAAACACGAAATTGATGGGAAATACTTTCCGAGATAACTCTGACGTTGATATTTTTCAGTTGATATTTGCATGTTCATGGTAATCGATTTCGCAGGCTATCTCAGCCACCAAATTTTGAGTCAATACACCTGTCATACTATACCATATAAGTTTACGCTTCGTCCTGGTAGCGTGGCTGGGTCGCCGAGTAGTTTGGACACTCGTCTTCTGATTTCAAATACGTGGGCTTGAATCTCACAGTGCGCAGAAATTCTGCCTCCCGAAATTGCTTCATTTCTGTAGGCCTATTTCTTTTTCTTTCCATCTCTTTCTGTCTTTCTGTAATTGTGTCGCTCATCAGAGTTGCCGCATCCCACGCCAGGAAAAATCGTCTGACACTTCGCGGCAACGAATCAGAACACGAAGACGATGGCAATGAAAACAAAATGAAGAGATCGTGTTAGTTAAAGATAATGATAGTTTTCTGTCTCCGAAAGGCTGATTACGTTCCGCTTGAAGAGCTCCGCTGTTAGAAATTTTAATTAACGAAACATTGGCTTTTAACCAGGACTAACAGGATGAACGAGGGCTAATGCATCGCCGGGCTGGTGGCCACGTCATTTGAAACATCCAGGAAACGCAGGCTATATATAGTACAAAACTATGGTTCACGTGAAAATATTAAACCAGATAAGGCACGTGCGCACGGTGAAACTACGCTTCCCAGGTATCCTCTAATGGGAAACGCATGCACGAGACAGAAGCTCAGGCGACAAAACCTCGGCTCTCGACACGTTGAAGCCGCGTTACGCGCCATGCGTCACGCCCACCGAGGCAACCTCGCAGCTCGAGAGGGAAACTCGAGTCCACAAGCGGCCAGTCTGCCGAGAAGTCCCCGGGGAAACACCACTCGTGTATCCCCTCTCCCGCGACCCAATCGGGGCACGCGCGCACCGAGGCTCCTCGTGCCGAGCGGCGATACGTCAGCAGCCGCCACCAGCCGCGAGAGTCGAAACCTCGAGTGTTCCGCAAATAGGCCGCGCAGGGAGCGGCGCCGTGCTTCCGCTCACTCGCCGATCGTGTGGAGTCCTCGTGTTCCCTCTTTCAATTCGCCTGCCGAGGTTCCCGCATCTTCCAGGCACACGTGGCAGTTTCGCGTGATGAGGTGGAAAGCGCAGCGGATTTCGTAACACATCATTTCGACTCCTTTTGACGGCACCGTCATGCGCGTCCTTTCCACTTCTGTCGTCACGCCCCCGCGCAGGACATGTGAACCGATATGCACTCCCAGAATCAATACCCGTATATATAAGTTTTACGTAAAATTTTAGAAAATAGCCACTTGTGAGCACTCTCGTTATGGTACCCACGGGAACATTAATACAGTGCTGACGCTGTTCTAATGATCAAGCTTAGAGGTCCTATCTTAAGAAACCCAGAAGGGTTTTCAAGCGTCCGCCAAAGTTTTTCTTAACACGAATCTCTTATTCTATCCTATGCCATCACATTCGTCATCGTCGTCGTCGTAGTAGTAGTAGTAGTCACAGGGCTTACGCCGGTCATGTAACCTACTCTGGCCACGTGACCTTCAGGACGTAGATACATGACGAGGGTGAGGTGGATACTAAATGGTATTGAATTCCCAAAAATGTCGTCCCCCAGTTTTTATTGAGGGGTGCCCTGAGCTGCTCCCAGGTCGTTAACAATGAAATATATCAAACGGGATAATGATGATACTCGGAATTTTTATTAATGTCGTTATTATTTTGATTATTTTGTTATGAAAAGCTGAGAAAGCAATTCACACTCGCATCGAGGGGACACTGACGATGAAGGTAATGAACAAAAGCAAGGCACAGCAGTTCGCATTTTTGTTAACTATGTTAATGAAAGACTCACATATGCAGATCACGTGTCCCTTGGGAATCGATGTTCTGCAAAGTGTGCAGATGCCAGGTCATCATCATCATCATCATCATCATCATCATCATCAGCGGCATCATCAGCGTGACTAGGCCCACTGCAGACCAAACGACTCTCCCAAGATCCGCCAATCAACCCAGATATGTGCTTTTTTGCCACGTTATTCCTACAAACGTTTTAACGATCATCGGCCCATCTAAATTTCTCTCTCCTCTCGTGCGTTTGCCTTCTCTGGGAATACAGTCAGTTTGAACAGCGGTTATCCTGCTTACGTGCTACGTGCCCAGCCCTTGTCCATTTCTTCTTTTTACTTTCAACTATGATATTCTTAACCCTGGTTTGTTGCTGACCCAGTCTGCACTGTTCTTGTTTCTTAAGGTTACACCTAACATTTTCCTTTCAATCACTCGCTACGTTGTCCTCAATTGGAGCTGAACCCTCTATGTAAACATTCAGGTTTCTGCTTCGTAATTAAGTGTATAAGATGCAGCTGTTATATACCTTCTTGAGGTTAAGTGGTTCTAAGTTTTCTCTTTTTTTTTTCTGCTGTCAAAGTTCTCCTATTTACACTTTACTTGAAACCCATGCACTGCACACACTTCAAGGTCTTTTCCATGAAGAATGATTGAAGAACTGCGACATCTACTGCATGATTCCATTGTTATGCTTATTATCAAAGAAAACTCGCCAAAAGCAAGACGGCAAGGTGGGCGAGTCAGTAAAGTTTTTATAGTGGAACGCGAAGCAGAGAAGACGGTGCCTTTCCTTTATGTCGTCCGTTGCTTTTTGCTCGTACTCTTCAAAATGTGCTTAAACAGCCTTCGAAAATAAAATTTAAGAAAGAAAGAAACAACAGCGCTTTGGCATTTGGCTCTTTCGGGCATTTAGTCTTTTTGCTCACTCAGTGACCAGAATGGTGATTCACATGGCATCGTTAAAAATACTTTTGATTAATCTATACACGAGATATATTGGTATTGAATTATCTTACCATACAGTTCCCCACCCATTCTTTCTTGTCACGCCTGACTATTGTGCGTGATTAATTGATTTTTATTCATATAGCATATTTCCGAATGGGCAAGCACTGATATTATTTCCTAGCCTAACTGCATGAACTGCTGATAGGTTCGATGCTTAATACTGGCAATGTACACGTGCTTGATCGAAAGAAGTGGCGAGAAGGATGTTTTGTTTGTAGGTGTTGTAGGGAAGGCGAATGTATGAACCCCGAATTTCAACATTGCTGATAAAAACACCAGTTTCTCGTCTTTTACCTCGGAGTGGTTTAGCAGCCCTTTAAAGTTTACTAAAGTGACACACTAGAGCACTTGTGACAGATAACCTATTTTGCCTTGACTCTGTCTTCGTAATCATAGGATAATTATTAGACCAGGAATGAAAGGAGTAAGATTTTTTTTTCATTTCACTCTAAACTTCCAACCCTGGAAGAAACTGTTTTTCCCACATTTAAGCAAGTTGCTGTCATGATCTTTGACAAGAGACAAATTTACCCTGTGTTTCCCTCGATGATTGTGCGTTTCTTTAATAAATGTACTTTAAGAATATAGTCATATTACTCAGCTGGCTTGTTATCTATAGTTTTTGAAAGACTTTGATGGGAGACATGCAATACTATAGCATGACTCTAATGAACTATAAACAATGCTTGAAAATATGACAAGCACGCAGTGAAAAAAAGAGAGCAACTCATTTCTATTAACGCTATAGTACACTGGAAGCGAAATTCGGCTGGAGAGCAGTGTCAATGTTTTGAGCCACAGCTTCAGTAGTTTTTATTTTTTATTTTTTTATTTTATTTTCAGATTTACTGCCAGCCTTTGAGAAAGGCCTTTGGCAGGAGCGGGCAGAACAAATAAAAGAATGCGACAACATACGCAAATACGTCCACAAAGCAACCGCAACAATGAGCTGGAGCAAAAATAAAAATAAAAATATACAATTACGCAATCAACAAAGTGACAGCAGGTACTATCAACAACTTGTTTTGTACCAAGCCAGACCTACACTGATAGAAACAATTAATAATATACAAGACATGACTGGAAAGAGCAGGAGAAATCTGGATTGTACAAGAGGACACTGTAATTAGTAACATGACCGAGGTGCACCGCTAAAACAAAGCAGAGTTACAATGTGACACCCTCAACAACAACAACAAAAAAACATCAGAACGACATTATTGTTTCACAATCACATATCAGTTGCAGATGTCGCGATACTAGGAAAGCGGAGTGACGACAAAGATACCGAAAAAATTACAGATATTCTGACAATGCTTTAGCAAAAGAATTTAGTGTATTACAATCAATTACATTGGATGGAAGTCGATTCCATTCACGCGTTGTTCTCGGAAAAAAAGTTTTTGAATGTGTCTCTTTTACAGCTAAAATCCTTTCTTTTTTGTGTGGTGTGATCGCATCGAGCGCTTACCAACCCGGTCGATAAAATTACTCTTGTCTATTGCCAGCTTATCATGATAAAGGGAGTACAAAAACTTGAGCCGTTCACGCTGACGTCTCTTTTTCAATGTATCTAGCTCTGATTCTGCCAAGATTGAAGTTACAGATACTTGCCAGCGATAGCAATTATGAACAAACCTGATGCCCTTCCTTTGAACGAGTTCTAGTTTATCAATGTTGTTTTTTGTGTACGGATCCCATATAACTGATGCATATTCGAGGGAGGGCCTAATGAAGGTTTTGTAAGCCAGTAACTTTATTTCTTTGGTTGATTTTCACAATGACCTTCGAAGGTATCCAAGTTTACGCATGGCTTTATTTGTAATATACGAAATGTGTTCATTCCATCTAAGGTCCGAGGTAATAATTACGCCTAAATATTTGTACCTTTCTACAACGGAAAGAGTGTGATTATCTATGGAATATGGAAAGCTTAGGGGATGCTGTTTACGCGTTATTGACATGGCTACCGTTTTAGTCTTGTTAACACTCATTTGCCACGTTGAACACCAAGTTTGTATTTTCGCTAAAGAAGAATTCAAAAGAACTTGGTCGCAGCGGCTTTGAACTTCATGATAGAGGATGCAGTCATCTGCGAATAGTCTAATTTTAACTGGTATATCCTGTACTATGTCATTAATGAACACAAGAAAGAAAAGTGGCCCAAGCACCGAGCCTTGAGGTATACCGGATATAACTGTCTCTGCTGGAGAGCACGTACCATCAATTGTTACACATTGTCGTCTTAAATTTAAGTAATATTTTATCCATGACAGAAGTGTATCGTTCTTCAGTATGGGTTGAAGTTTTAAGAGCAGCTTTTGGTGCGACACGCGATCGTACGCTTTCTCAAAATCTAGAAAAATAATATCAGTTAGACCTTGCCTGTCAAGGGTTTTGGCGAGTTCATGTACTGTTTCTAATAGTTGTGTTACGGTAGATAGACCTTTTCGGAAGCCATGTTGCCTGGGGTCAATAAGTTTGTTTTCATCTAGAAATGTTGATAAGTGCTTAAACATAATATGTTCCAATATTTTTGCGCATGTACACAAGAGGGTGATAGGTCTATATGAAATAACCAAATGTGGAGTGTTCGATTTAGGTATAGGCGTAATTTTACCGTATTTCCAGTCCTCTGGGATCTTAAATTGGGATAAGGATTTGTTAAATATAAGATGCAGATAATGTGAGCTCCATTCAGCGTACCTCACCAAGAAGTGGTTATCAATACAGTCTATTCCGGGTGTTTTCTTACGATCAATTTGAAGCAAAAGAGAAAGGACACCTTCCTGGGATATCGAAATGTTGCTTATTGGGGGAATGTTCTCGAACTGATTGACTGAAGGTGTAATAGTGTCATCTTTCGTGAATACTGAACAGTAGAAGTCTTTAAAAGACGTTGCAATGGTGAGTCGGTCAGTGACGGTTTCCCCGTTAACTACAATGTTAGAAATTGACTTCTTATTTGAGGAAAAATAGCGCCAAAATTTTTCAGGAGACGAGAGAAGAAAATTTTTCATAGTTACTTTGTGGTAAAATTCTTTAGCCTTTTTAATGCTTTCTTGAAGGCGTTTGAGCACTGACACAAGTTTTTCACTGTTAGCTGGTGATGGAGACTTGCGATGCTGTTTTCTTAATTTTTTTGTCTTTCGTCCCATGCGCACTATTTCCCTTGTAATCCATGGATTAACCCTATGGCTGAAAATTTCTTTGAAGGGCACAAATCGTTCAATGCGCGACAAAACTAGGTTATTTTCATAATGCAAAAATTATACGTCTTCACACAGCTTCATAGTTTGGTTATTTTCGTAATGCAATTATACGTCTAAGCTATATAACACCGCTTCCAGAAGATCTTTTTTTTTCTCGCAACATCGACAAGTCTGATTCTGTGTGTCCAGGGTATCGCAGTGTGCACAATACCAATATACCGCAGGGCCGAACTATTATGAAACCAGCAGAGTTGTAGTTCCACGCATGATAGATCCATTCCCATGGTTAGCTCACTAAAGAAGCTGCCGCACGGTCCTCCCTCCACTGCCAACCGAACCACACTCGAGGCTTACGTTGGTGCGCGCCCGGGTACACGCGCCTTCACCTGATAATTGGAAGAAGCCCCATGCGGTTCGCTTCCCATGCCCATGTGTACTGTATGCACGTGCCCAGCCACCCGAATCCCATAAAGATCCACGCAACCCGCCGCTGTGTTCATCATTAGCCGCCACGTTTCCCAAACGAGGTGGTTAGAGCCCTACTCGTCATGCCCAGTGGAAGGAGGGGGTGGATGTGGAGGAGGTTGTGGGAGAGGGGTTTGGGTTCTCGACGTGCGCAGAGCTTGAAGCGCTTTCGTTCGAGGTCAATGGTGGTTCCTCCCGCTCACACTCAAGCTTCCCGGTGGTCTGAAGGGGCTCTACGCAGACTCTACTCACCGTTGAGCTCACACACACGCTCACACACACATACAACGCATACTGGATGGCATATTGGAGTGTCTGGTCGTCGCTGCACAGACAGGAGGGATGCAGCGTGTCAACAAATCCATGAGAGCTGCTCGTATGTACGCGCGAATTTATCGGGATTCTGGGGGCATGTGTAAGCTACGTATACCTTTCTTTTTTGCGTCCTTGTAATTACGTTCATTACCATGACAAAAAATAAATTTGTGAGGTCAGAGCGAAAATGTAGTTCATAGAGTGTTTTGATAGTTTGTATTTTTGAAAATTATGTACTATATACAACAACTGGCAGACGCATATAACTCAAAGGAAGAGATATTGCTTGCCGCAGAAGTGGGTCTTTTTTTTTTACCATATAAATTTTGAGCGTTAGAAAAGAAGTCTCAAAATTTAAGATGACGTTAACATACTATGATGATTTTATAATGCCCTATTTGTTTATTTATATATTTGTTTGTTTAGTACATTTTCTACTTCGTCTATAGACGATAAGAAGGGAGACGGTATACAAAGAGTGAATAATGAAAGAAGATACATTGTCAGCTAAACAACTAAGCCAACAAAATCTTTTTTTCCACTTCTTGAATAGCCTCGTTAATGCTGCAGTATGTAAATTAAATAAATAAACAAATAAGCTAAGCGCAATCAGCAACACAAAGCATATAAATAAAAATAAATAATAATATAACGAGGTCCTTTTAAAAGAGAAATAAAGAAATCATTTGGCATGATATACGTAATGCCTGAAGATCACTGATGTTATATTCTGGCTGTTTAGGTGGGGGGCGGGGGAGGGAGCTCTTGAAACACTTCGGTCTTGCATGCACTTTCTCGCATCTCTAACCTGTGATCTACGTGGTCTGGGGCATTATGCAGAGCAAAAAAATATTTAGAATTATTATTTCCGACACGGCAACGAACTGCGATCAAAACTTACGTCGATGGTAACCTCAATCTAATCTTGCAAACTCGCCGCCCCTATATCTCGGCTGTAAATGTTGGATACAGACCGTGATCTAAAACTCTCCACCCTTGCCAATTTATCAATGTCCCGGTTAGCTCGAGTGCCCCAAACTGTGCAGGCATGTTCAAAAATGGGTCTAACATTGGTCCTGTAGAATAATTTTAAGTAGGTACAACAGAAGTTTTCGCATTTCATCCCTAAAAACCCAGCACTTTCTCAGCCTTTGCTGCAATCTAATCACCCTGTACCGGGCACTCTAGCTTATACGTATAATAAATATTGAGATATTTTTTGTTTTAGGATACCTTTATTAAGCTAATACTGTTCACATAATTATTACTTACGTGTGGATTCTTCTTTCTGATAAATGACATGTAAGCTGCTTTATTTACTTGCCTTCATATGCCATTTTTCGCACCTTCCGCTAAGTCTGTCTAGATCTTGTTGAAGCAAAACCACATTCTCAATGCCTTTTATATCCCTACATACAATAAACAACAAATAAACGCATTTCAGTTAGGAGACACCAGCTACATCATTTATGTATAAGAGGAATAACAGTCGTTCCACCACACATTCTTGAAAACACCGGATTTGACATTTGTCATTCGAGATCGCCATCCGTTAACAATTACAAACTGCTTACGTGATGTCAGGTACGATCTTATCCAAAAATAATCTGCAGATCTGCATTATACACTCCAAGTTTCTCGACTAATGAAGCACGGGGTACAGTGCCCAACGACGTCGAAAAATCAAGGAACGAGCAATCTAGAGTGTCGACGATCAAGAGATGTTGCTATCTGTTATCCGTGTAATACAGGAAAGGCCTTTCCGAAACCCATGCAGAGCTGGATTAAACAAATGATAGCAGTGAACGATGCTGGGCCAGTTCGTGTTGCATAACCAAAGGGGGAAAAAAAGCAGCGCATTAACGACGAGGACTCGAAACCACAGCCCATTGTTAGTTTCACGCAGTCTTTTAAATCTGATGCCCTACTTTGCATGCGACTAGCATTTTGGCATCTATCTATCTATCTATCTATCTATCTATCTATCTATCTATCTATCTATCTATCTATCTATCTATCTATCTATCTATCTATCTATCTATCTATCTATCTGTCTATCTATCTATCTATCCATCTATCTATCTATCTATTTATCTGTCTGTCTGTCTGTCTGTCTGTCTGTCTGTCTGTCTGTCTATCTGTCTGTCTGTCTGTCTGTCTGTCTGTCTGTCTGTCTGTCTGTCTGTCTGTCTGTCTGTCTGTCTGTCTGTCTGTCTGTCTGTCTGTCTGTCTGTCTGTCTGTCCGCCTACGTCTGGGTGCTCTGGCGATCTCCCCCTTAACTTGCGGTTAACCAAAATAAGTACGGGAAGGTAAGATGGTTCGGCGAATATGACTGATTGGTTATGACATGAGGAATGTGATCACTTCGTCGTGCACGCCGTCACACAGTTTCTGCCAGATGTGTCGTACATGCCCGTATATCGTGCGCAGGTATGTGCCCCAGGTATGCGGGTATGTGCCACAGGGGATTGACAGTTTATGTCTACCCAGGAACAGCAAAAACAGACACTGGTTATTTTAACGCTAGAGTGCAAAGAGAAAAAAAACTTACATCGGCCGCGTTGACCCGACGAATTCAAAGAATAAATATCGGATCCCCAACAGGAATCGTCCCCAAGTATTCTACATGGCAATCAAGTATTCTACCACAGAGCAACTCGAGTTCTCGATACTGCTTTCAATAAAGACACTATTCAGGCGTAGTGTTGGTGAATCGTCAATTGTGGTTAACTGTCAAATTTTATAAACATTACATATGTACTCCTATGATACCACCGTCTCATCGGATTAACGTCAATTGTAGTTAAGCGTGATTCACTAAGGTTGATTTTTTGTAGTAGTGTCCAGGGCTACCATCATCGCTAACACCAGCGCTACATATAAGCTTACCGCATCTGATGTTCCTAGCACTCGTGTTGCTGTTGGCATTGATACGAAAGTGTAAACAACTGGTTATGTAAGATATATGCGCCTCATTGATATATGTCTTTGGGGCAATATTTTCACATTTCTGTATCGTCATTTCGTAAAATTTCACTAATTACAACACATTCGCTTACCCTTCGCCTGCACCGCATAACGACGATTCCCAAGGTACGCGGGATTTGCCGAATTGTTTCACTTTCTTTAAACAAACGATGTTCATTACTATGTGCCAACACAGAACAGAACAGAAGTATACCAAACAAGTCAAGGATACCAGTTGATAATTTGCTACATCACTGTAAGGGCCTCAACTTTCCCCTCTTCGCAGAATTTATAGATTATCTTTAAAAGTGGTGCGATTGATATTGCGCAAGTTTGTGAAAATTGATTTGGAAGGCCACCAGTACACGAAGCATTTGACAAATTTAACCCTAGCAACAACACTTCAATGCTACAAAAAATTATGTTGCCCGGCTGCGGTGGTGTAGTGGCTAAGGTACTCGGCTGCTGACCCGCACGTCGCAGGATCGAATCCCGGCTGCGGCGGCTGCATTTCCGATGGATGCGGAAATGTTGTAGGCCCGTGTGCTCAGATTTGGGTGCACGTTAAAGAACCCCAGGTGGCCGAAATTTCCGAAGCCCTCCTGCGGTGTCTCTCTTAACCATATGGTGGTTTCGGGACGTTAAACCCCGCCAATCAATCATCATTAAAAAATGATGTTATCTATATCGCCTCACGCGCTTCTAGTTGATTATCTGTCCTCATTCTTTTTATTCACTTAGGTGACGACAATGCAGAAACACTGAATAAAACTTTGGGCCTGAGTAACGCCGTCACATGCAGTTCCACTGCAATTCAGCAATAACAATAGAATAGCTACCTCATCCTTACCATTTCAATTAACATGCTTCTGATATTCGTTGGTATTTTGCTGTAACCTACAGGGTGCATATAACTAGAATAAGAATCATTTCCCGAACCTATAGCAGCCTTCAACTCGCATATGATGTCCTGCAATTTTCTGTTATTCACATCTGAGGGTATATTTAGAAAAAATTCGATGCATCTCTGCTTCTTCAGTGTTTGTCTGTACAACGATTTTGCAAACACGATTTGTTTTCAGCACGCTATTGGGTTATTATACAGAATCAAACTTCGTGCCGAATAAAAAGAAAGGCAACACAGGTTGGTACGGTACACATGCGACGTATATTAAATGCTAAGCATTTCTCTGGGAACTGCAAGCCCTTTTGGTGTCTGTCTCCGTATCTATTGATCTATTTATCTATCTATCTGTCTACCTAACCACTGACGACTGGGTGCTGTTGCGATCACCCCTATAACTTGGTATGAACCAAAATTAGTATGGAGAGGGTAATCTGCATGGTTTGACGAATATGACACGCTGGTCAAGACGTGAGTAATTCCCCAATCCCGTCGCGTACGTTGTCAGACGTCCCGCCAAACAGTGGCACATAACCGTGGGCGGGTATATGCGGCTGATGTGTATGTGCCACATGCGATAAAGATTTTATATATACCCAGAAACGGCGAGAACACTGATGTGTAACTTTAACACTTGAGCGTGAAAAAAAACTTGACATCGGCAGCGTTGACCCAACGAGTGCAAAGAAGCAATGTCAGGGTCCTACCAGGAATGGAACCCAAGCCTTCTTCGTGGCAATACATCATTATACCAAAGAGCCACGCCACGTCTCAGAAGTACTGTTCAAATAGAACCTAATGTTCGTGAAACGTCAAAGGTAGTAACAGTTCTGGTAATCTATTTTATAAGCAGTACATACTTACTCCTAAGATACAACCGTTCACATCGGGCTAACGGTAATTGTAGTTAGGTGCCACGCGGTGAAGTTAATTTATGTAGCAGTGTCAACGGCTACCACCCCCGCGAGCACCAGCGCTTCATATCAGCTTATCGCTTCTGGTGTTGCTAATTCTCATGTTCCTGTTGGCATCGTTGCGCAAGTGCAAACAAGTGGTTATATAAACAGCTGCAACTATTCAACATATGTATATGCTTGCAACATTTATACGTATATTCCGCGTCATTTCCTCACGTGTCACCAGAAAAAAAAATTACAACATGGTCACTTTCCCTCCGCAGGCTTGGCACAACGTCGATTCCCAAGGCACGTGGGATCTGCCGAATTTTTTGTTTTTTTTAATTTTTAATATATCGTTACTTACCTTAACTCAACTTCATGTTCTGCTCAGAGGAGTCGTATTCAAGATTTCTCACTACGGGGGACGAGAAGTTGCGTTCAAGTTTTAGCTAAAACCTGCCTAGTTCATTGCGAGGGAAAGGACTGGCACCCTTTCCATCAGTGTCGCTATATATCATTAAGTTTATACTGTGCCATTGGCAGGATGTTCATTGTTGCAGTGAAGGTTTGATATCGTGAAGATTGGTGGGTGTCTTTCTATATTCGACCACGTATCTGTTGTTACCAAGTACAGGACTTTTCCCATCCTTATATCTACGTGTTTTGAAGTCGCTACAATTCAAGCCACAGTGAAATACTGAAAAAAAATTGTGAAAATTGAAAACATTCTGCAGCTTATAGTCAGCTGTTTATTATGCGCGAAGGTGGCGAAATGGAAAAAGGGACCAATACATTAAAGTAATAATTCGCATACGAAATTACCTTTGCTGCACATTCGTCTCACTATGATGGTGGCACCTGGCATGGCTTATATGGAGACAAGATTTTATAGCAGCGAACGCTTGCGCTGGTGTTTTATGCATGCCTGCATCACGTGAGATAAATTGCCGTTTCTCTCGTTCCACGTCATATAGAGCAAATAAGCTTTGCGTCGGCATACACTGTTTGTAGAAGTGAGTAGACCGCCATTAGTTGGACGAACGGTACCGCAAGAAAGTTATAGCTTTACAAATAGAAAAAGTGTCTATTTTCCTCCCAAATCAAGAAAAGCTCCCATTGCGTGGCTCATCGAACACATGATACGCACAATTTTCCGTCGCTCCTATAAAATATGATAGGTGACCTCTTCATCGAGGACGCTGCTCTATGGGGAGGCGATCCTACTTCCTCATCTCTAACGTGGTTTGACAATGAGTCAGTGAAGCACTCCGCATGTATGAAGCTGCCAATCATCGTTGTTATTGGTGCAATCACCGAGCAATGTACTTCATGAAGAAACATAACATTGTTGCTGCCGATAGTGAGTTGGCAGTAGCCTTACTTCAAATCGCAGTTGTACAATTGAACTGGCACCGACTCAGCTACTTGACCTGGCGTAGGTGTGATTTGCGTACCAGTGCTAACAAAAACCGCATTGCCTATGTACACTTCGAGCAATCAGGGGTATCTCCGTTTACGTAGATTCAAGTACACGTTAAAAAACCCCAGGTGGTCGAAATTTCTGGAGCCATCCACTATACGGCGCCTCTCATAATCACGTAGTGGTTTTGGGACGTTAAACACCAACAATGCGGCGTTCATTGAATATAGGTATTGGCCTTTTGTTGAAGTACGATCTCACAATTGATTAGATTAGACAGCCACGAGAGCCACGACAGTACATAAATACGATTAGTCTGATTGCAACACTGCAGATAAGCTTCACCATGCTGTGAGCGCAAGCAATATTTATTGATGCCAATATATCTAACTCGCCTTGATCACAGACCGATGTCAGAACCAACTATTCTGGAACGTTACCTTGATACGTCATCAAGAATTCAGACGACGAAAGCAGTGTTGAAATTTAAGTAGCAACAGACTTGCACATGTATATAGCTGTAAACTAACGGCGATGTCATATGCCTCACAAGACCTGCGGGCTGTGAGGGTGTTCCTACTCTCCTGTATCACGTTTTGTCTCTAGCTGTCTTCATAGCTAAAACTTTCAAGCAACCTCATTCGTCTACCCTGTGTAGGCTAGCAAACCAGTTATATTAAACTGGTAAACATCCCTACACACCCATCTCTCTCGTAGTACTTCGGTTATATACGTTTTTACCTTGTCTCGCAACTACGTTTTTAGGTATCAAATTGTATAACACCCATTTAATCTGCTTGCCCTTCCATCATTTTTTTTTTAAAAATTGTACGAGGCTTACTCGCTCACAGGGTGCGACCTGTAGCATAGGTATTGCAGCCATGAAGTGAAAGCAACTTCAAGCAAACTTTTACATAATATCATCATAGCGGAAACTTATCGGTAGAAAATTATGATTCCGTTAGTCTTCAACAACAGCAAAAAAAAAAGTAACATCGCAATGAGTAGCAGGTATACTTGTTACCAGAGAGATAGAAAATAGAAATAGCCTAAGGATATGAACCAGATGTTTGTACCATTAACTGTGCTAGCAAAAAAAAACAGCATTTGTTAATGAAAAACAAGACAGGAAGAAATTAAATGCATTATCTAAAGCAAACTCTTTTCTTCTCATTTCCTTTTTTATTTGTTTTTAGAGAGGCATATTTACACTGTTAGTCCAGCCAACCTAATTAACTGCAGTAATGCTCGCATCACTTGTGTCACTTCGAAAGCTTGTCGCATTTGCTAAAAAGCTCTTTTTCTGCTTATTCCAGGAGCCCTATATACAGGTACTTCAGTCATACACGCAGTACTTAAGTGCATCACCCAGTTGCTCAGCTCGTAATGCGGTTCCAACGAAACAACGTGTTCGATTCACATTATCCATTATACCGTATGACCCACCGTATACCCGCCACCCTATTTTTTTGTGTTGTTATGCTGGTAACTTATAAACGTCCGAATAGATTAGCTCACTTAGTCCTCGGTCACCCGTTAAGAGCAGCGGCATGACAAGCAGAGTGTTTAGAGTATTTGCTCATTCAGACTTCTTCGCACTTGAATTTTACGACTTTTTCAGGTTATGCGGCACGCGAACCTTTGAGAACACGCGTGTAGCCGAAGCGGAGCACAGCGCAGCGTGCAGTCGTTCCATACCTCGGCGTATAGGAATCGGTATATGCATAAAAGCTTCAAAGTGAACAGAAGGGGGAAAAAAGCACTCGAGCAACAGCGACTCAGGAAGAAGGAGTGTCGGAAAAACATCATGCACTTGTCAAACACGTCCAGGTAAGAACGTCACGTGAGCCTAGCAGTCCGCTCTTCTTGGGAACAGTTCACAAAGTGTGGGCAAGCATGGCTTAGCTCAGAAAGAGGAAAAAAAGAAAGTCAGAGAGAAATGAAGAGAGAAAGATGCCGCAGACTGGCGAAAAAAAAAAAACTAGAAATGTATTAGACGCGAGGGACATGGCGTATTGTGTAAATCAAATGTGTGGTGATTTATGCATAATAGTGAATTCACTCTTACAAGAGCGTCGGAGTTGATTTACGCGTACGTTTTGTGATACGAACCCCTGTCTCTTCGTCTCGGCGTGCATGCGCCAGACACGACGCCCGTGGCGAGAAGAATGGCGACCAAAAAGTGACGTGAACGTGAACTGAAAATAAAAAGAAGAAGAATGTGGGGGAAGTTGAGATAGGCAGAGAGAATGCACTCGAAAAGAAAGTTGCGTCCCCTTGAAGTCACCGCCGCTTCCTCTGTCATAGACCTGGGTCTCGTGTGTCCTTTGAAAGTTGAAGGAGCAACCCAGACTCTTCTTGGCGTTGCTGTCATTTTTATGTTTTGTCGAAAATGTCCCCGTTTGATCTATATAAGGTTCCACATGTCCTTTAGGTATCCAGGTAATGGATGCACGTGACGTCATTTCTTGAAGGGTCACCGACCACCCGGAAAGGCGCGTATGCCGTTGATAAATGTTACACAGCAATCATATATTGTCGTATTGTTTTCAACTCCGTTCACTCTGAACTACGAAATCAGCCGATTCATTTCGCAAAAAAAGGGCGATGCCAGGGGATAAGAACAAAGAAGGATTTGATTTTGCTGACACTTAATAATTGGTTGTTTTATAAGCGAATTCATAAAAATGGTGCTTGTGTGTCTTTGAAATTGGTGGCCTTAAGATTCACAAACCACTACAGTTTCGCAGGACACAATTCCACCACTAAAATAGAGTAAAAGACATACTTATCATACAATTCACGGACAAGGCATATTTTTAAGACAATGCAGATTTCAAAATAGAAATACTATAGCAGGAAGGCACTTGTCATCTTTACTAAATCGCTCTACGTTGAGGCAGATATGCTTTGTCGTTGCTCAAGTTGAATTGCAAAGAACCCTTACAAAGACATGGAAGGTAATTTTTGGTTATCACTATGCGGGTATTTGTGTAATAAAAGGTTGTTACACGTCACAGCTTAAGATTGTGACATTTATTGAGTAGTTCAGAAAACAACTCGTTGTTTTCAGTATTTATTACATCATTACCTCAATTCAGTTGTAAGCAATTTTGCCCCTCCAGCCGGCCAATATATTTCGCATCAGCAGTGGCGAGGAGACGCCACAAAGGATGCGGTGATAATACTGAAACGGTGCCACAGTGCTCCAATAGAATATTTTACGCGGGCGTCTTACGGCATCCGAAAAGCTCCTGCAAAATTGACCATTTTTGATAATTGTAAAACGGGGGGAAAATCACTCTTCTCCGTAATAGCAGCTTCGTCGCTCGCACAATCACTATGACACAATTCATCATGCGCAGTAACAGAGTTGTTTTTATTTGAACGATGGCAGGTGCCCCCATTGTTGTTAAGGTAGAGCGTAGTGCAGAAAAGCACACTTACGATTTACAAGTGAGCATCGCAAGACATTTCATATTGAAGATCTGTTCGATCTGTTCGTATAACCTCATTGCAATTAGGAATGAGTGTAACCGAAGTCACATACATAAAAAATTCGTGTGACGTGGAGTAAAGCCCATCGCATAATCGAGAGATCACCTGGAATACTTTCAAGGAAAGATATATACTGAATAAAGGGGGAACTTCCACAGGTTCTCTTTTTAATTTATGACGATTTGAACAAAACTATGCAGTGGATTTCCTACGTGTATACGACAAAAGGCAGTTTCGCGCGGACACTTTAGTACCGTTGATGATGACCTTTCAGCGAAGATATAATTTCGCCAAAACATTAACGGCTCAAGTTGGCGTAATCTATAAACATTATGAAAAAAAGTGCCGGTTACCTTCGAACGCTAAAACGGGCAACAGTAATGTAATGCTGCAGATCGCGCACTCTGATCTAATCAACAACATTGCGACACATTTGCATAATTAAAGCTTGGAGGACGCTTAACATTCGCCTTCACGTGTACGGAAGGCGATATAGCGCAAGCGGGCTCCACGCACCTTGCTATGTGTCGTAAGAAAACGAACGATTCCGCACGTAACATTGGCCGATTCAATGTATATGCTAGAATGTGTACTGCAAGTGCAGTTTCTAAGCGCCCACTGCGCAATAATTATACCCTTTGCGAATGATCGAAGGGCCTACCATACATGTTCACAAGGCAACACGTAAACCTACGCAGCCGTTCACATTGTCGATGTTTTTGGTACTGATAATGATTTAAATAAGTCGGAGCACTTCGTAATAGGTGGGCCTTTAAAACAACCGCTGATCGCCCACTTCACATGCCCTGACGCTTGGCGAGATTCTGCGCTCATGATATGCAATATTACAGGCTTTAAGAAGACTCCTTCCAGTACACAACATTCTTATAGAGTTTTTGCGAAGCAGTTTCGAGAAATAACGTGGTTCTTTGATAAAACATTTGTTTGCCGCGCAGACAAGCTGGGTTTGATCCTCAGCACGACTTGAAGACCATGGTTCATTAATTTATTTGCATCTTTCTGGGTTTTGAGGACACGGACGAGACGAATTTTTGCTCCTAACCAGTGACGCCGTCACCGACACTAGAGTTTCTGCGCCACGAGCTCTTTAGTGCTATTAAATAATATTAGCTTAAATGTAAAGTTTCAGTAAACCAAGGAAGCCATCAATCGAATATCACGCACTGTTCTTTTAAAACGTTGCTGTATCCTCGATAAATCAAGCCGACATTGTGGCTATTGTACAGCGAAAGTTGTTATGAGATCAGAACACCGGTATCACGTGGCGCCGTAGTTGACCGCCGCCGCCGCCGGTCTCCGCAACCAGCATAGAACTAACAAAACTCGGTAAATAAAAAAACACCAATGACACAATGGAATTCGAACCAGAGTTCCCAGCATGTTTGCCCAGTATCTAACCACAGAGCTACGCCAGTGCTTGAAACTCAGTAAATAAAAAAATTCACTGCATATCCATGCACGCAGTGAATGATGATGAAAGGGGTGAAGTTCTGGAGGGTTTATTGCTGAACACTTCAACCGAGACTCAACACTTCATACTGCAGAACAGGGAGGCTGTCCATGGCAGTACACCATTGGCTGAAGTTCTGTCGTAGGAAAATTTGAACATCCAGATGTCCAATTCAGAATGCGATCTCAATATTTTAAACCAAGCAAAGGGTTCAATGCGTTGTTTTATCAAGATGTACGCTTCTTCAAGAGGTACATAAAAACTTACATGAAGGGTTCACGTTCTACGTTGTGGTTTACTAATCAATTGCAATTGGCAAAGCTGTGGAAGCTTGGGCTCTATTTATTGATGGGATTCAACAGGTTTGAAAGAAGACAGCAAACTGTGCTATACAGGGTGTTCCACGTAACTTTAGCCAGAGTTTAAAAATATGCCGGCACACGCAATTACTACGCGACCAAATGCATGTTGCTCACCGTTGCTTGGAGTTAGAGTATTTTTTTTTGTGTTCTCAAATATTGTTTAAATAGATATGTTTCTTTTCCTAACTTTTCAAGAAACAAAGATAGATGAAAAATTTTAATGGGAAAGTTGTAGATCCCTTTTCGAAACGTCCGAATAGACATTTGCGAACTTTATATCTGTTAGGTATTAGTGTTTTTTTTTTGCTCATTACAAATGCCCGCGAAATACAGAAAAGTACCACGTGACAAACTCGCTCGTGCGCCTGTGCACACAATGATTTTAGTGCTTCCTAATGTCCCACGTATGAACGACCATAGCGTTTGCCCCATTGTGCTGTCTCGGCAAGGTGGCAACGATGGTAGTGGCTTTACGATAAGCACGTTTCGCTATCGGCCTCAAAAACGATAACCGCTGTGACGGCTTGTCGCTGTCATGAACCAGTGTGAGGGAAGCGTGTCGTTTGTACGCGGAACGTCAAGCAGCACTAGAATAATCATGCGCACTGATGCGCGAGTGGGTTTGTCACGTGGTGTTTTTCTGTATTTTGCAAGCTTTGTAATTACCAGAAAAACACTAATACTTAACAAATATAAAGCGCAAAACTATCTATTTGGACGTTTTGCAAACGGACCTACAACTTTCATATTGAAATTTTTCGTTCGTCTTCGTTCCTTCAAAAGATAGTTAATTAAACATATCTAAATAATGATTGATTGATATGTGGGGTTTAACGTCCCAAAACTACTATATGATTATGAGAGACGCCGTAGTGGAGGGCTCTGGAAATTTCGACCACCTGGGGTTCTTTAACGTGCACACCAATCTGAGCACACGGGCCTACAACATTTCCGCCTCCATCTGAAATGCAGTTGCCGCAGCCGGGATTCGATCCCGCGACCTGCGGGACAGCAGCCGAGTACCTTAGCCACTAGACCACCGCGGCGGGGCAAACATATCTAAATAAACAATATTGGAAAACACAAAGATTACTCTGACTAACTTCAGGCAACGGTGAACAACATGTTTTTTGGTCGCGTCGTAATTACGTGTTCCAGCATATTTTTAAACTCTGGCTAAAGTTACATGGGACACCCTGTATACGAAGCACCCACTACTATGTGGTCTGGGAATATACCAAAAGACACACAGACAACACACAGACAACGTTCTGTGAGTCATCCTCAAAAGTCTAGCGTGAGGCGCGTTTGAAATGACCAGTCTCTCAGGTCCTCCACCGACAGCTGGCGAACAAGACTAGCTCGAATGAGGGGACCACCAGCCTCTGGGCGTAAACATCATGGGCAACAATATTAAATTTATTCCCTGACTCACTGTACTATACTCCATGTTTAGCGGTACAAGAGACTCAATACGTTGCCTAACCCCGATAACGCATCGTACTTAAAGAAACATTGCTACACTTAAGAAGGCAAGACAACGAAGCGGCCCCAGTTGCGACGAGAACGGCCTAGTCAATAATACGCTACGCGCACACGTACCGAGAATAACAGGCGAGCAGCACCTGCATGAGATGAAGGCAGCGAAGCGCGAATGGAACGCTGCGTTCGCGATTAGCCCGGTGCGGCCCTTGCAATACTTGTGCACCGTGCACGACGTGTCGCGGTCTCTGGACACCGTAGAAGCTTACTTCTCAGCGGGGCGTATCGCTCGCCTAATTGGCACTGGCACCGCTGGCTGCTGACCAGAACGTGCGGCTGAGCGATCTCCACCCGCCTTCGCTGTGACTCCGCTAATTCAGTTCAGTGCCGACAAGCCCTGCAGACACTCAAAGGAATGCGCGGTAATGGGCTTTTCAGTATTTGGAAAATGATTGTCAAATATCTTTAGCTTTTCAAAACAAAATCAATTGTCCAATCTCGTCTTCGAGGCAGCTGCTGTGGTAAGGATGGCAGCTGATGTATCGGTGTAGCCAGAAGATAGTCACGTGCATTTCGTTTTTCGTGTGGATATGTCTCCGCCTATAACGAACCCCAGCGTAACGTTCGTGCCACTGCGCAGAACTCTGCTGCCAGGAGCGAGGAGTATCGCGGCAAGCCCTTCGTCGCACCTGTGTCAGGAGACACGATCCCATGCCCACACCAGAGGTCATCCCGAATCGCAGCACCGGTACATCCGGTGACACGCTGACGTGCAATATATATGGTCGACGGCTCTAAGGGTCATAAGCGCGCGAGCCCAAGTTTAACGGATCGCTGTTACCTCATGGGGCCTATGGTCAAGCGGCACTGACGCTCTTGGTCCGAAACCAGGACGTGAGAACTTTGTCCGCGTTGCCGGTATTTCCAGCACGATTGGTTGGTGACAAATTACAACCCTCGTCGAATGATGATGGCAGTCGTCAAGCCACTTGCATACGCAGAGGGCATCTGTGATCAACGCGTGGGAAAAATGTTAACGGGCTGTCGAGATGTACGTGGTGTTGAAATAAATATGGTTGCCGCAGCAGGTCCTGATAACCGACACATCAGCATGTTTTCAGAACAACTTCACCATTACAAAGTACATAAAAAATGCCGTCGTTGCATGCATCCAAAATATATACATACAGCCCACATGTTACTCTCCTTTTAGTCATGTTTAATAAATAGTATAAAAAAGTTTGGCCTCAACCAGCGCAAAATATCCCAGAACCATGGGTACGACCAGCAACAGTTGCACATAAAATGGCAATAAATTGTACGAAATACTGTATAAAATGCTAATGAAGACTATACAAAATAATTAAAACGTGTACAAAAGATTGTACAAAACGTTAGAAACGCGTGCAATACAGCGTACAAAACGTGAAATCGCTAACATAGCTGAAACTTATTTCAGTCGAAACACTATAACTTAGCACTATTTCTGCATCGCTTACAATACATGTTTAAATGCTAATTGGCCAGCATTCACAAAGCGGTGGTTGTTGGAACATTCACAAAAAGTTGATCTGTTCACTGTCCACGATATATAAGTCGGCGAACGCAAAGCGTTTGCATTGACGCCACCGTAGGGCGTTCGGATGTAGGATTAGCATACTGGCGCGAGGGCGCGCCTACAGAGATTGGGCATTTTTTTTTCAATTGTATTTAATACGTACATAATACTAGATCGGTGTACTTTGCCAAAGTCCGTGCGGTTCATCTATGGCGTTCTTAAAACTTATGGGTTATTCTCCGTAATCAAGTTGCCAAAGTGCCCTTCCGTTATCATATACCGACGGTTTGCAAGTGTCTGGGTCGAGAACACAAGAAAGTAGTATGTCGAGACTGATTCCAGCGTTATTTTGAGGAGAATATTTTTATCGCTGGTTTTGTGAATTAACATGTCACATCGAAACCTATAAAAAACAATGCTATAATAAACTGTCAATGAATTTTTTTCTGTGTGTTCTGCAATGCGAGCAACAATATTCAGACACCGATTGCTTAAAATTGGTCACTCGCGGAAGAGGGCATAGTGTACTTTTTTGCAGGTAATAAGAAAATAAAAACTAGCACCGACACTACGAAAGCAAATACTATACCATTAATTTAATAATTATTATTATATTTATGCAGTTCTATCTCTGACTGTATATTAACAAAAACTGTGAAAAGTACGAGTTATTTTGCTTATATATATATATATATGTTCCGCGTGGACAAAATTATTTATTGTTGGCATGGTTAGCATTGTTTTCTGTATACCAATATGGACTACCTAATATGAAAATTTTCAATAGAGAGTGATATTTAGATACCAAGAAAACACAACAAAATAGGAAGTATCTGTGTCTTCTGTAAACAACATATGCTGCGTTGCGTTCAGATCCCAATTTTTTTTTATGTAGCTTCATCATGAAACCAGCTTGGATTCTTGTTTTTATGTTTTGCCATCTTTTGTGGATTCATTCAGGACAGCCATGAGTGGGGCACCAACAAAAGCGGCAGACTGGATTCTCTGGCGATGTTCAAACAAAAATAAATAAAGGGGCCAGCTTTGGACAAAATTGTTAACTATGACGCTAGGTGACTGCATTTTTTTTATTTGAAGGGAGTGTTGACCGCTCAGAAAACAATTTCGGATAGTGGCGTAAGTGAGAAGATCGTTCGTCACATAGGCGGCAACGAGCATGCCTTTGTTCCTTAGAAAAAGAATTATAACTTTAACTTGGTGTTAGTCAACAAAAAATGACCGCTAGCGTCACCGAACAGCGATGCGGTCAATCTGCTGCAGATAGGATAAGAAATCCTCGCAGGTAGGCTTGTTTTGCTAGAAAACAAACATTTATGACTTTCAATTGCATTTTACGGACTTACAGCTTTATGTTCCCAGGAACAAATGTTTGCATTTTTTTTCCTCTCACGTGTTCAAATAGGCACTCGGCAACGCTGCCGGCGGTCTGTTCACTTGCCTGCATGCCTACCCGCAAACAGTGGAAGAACGGAAGCATAGAGGTCACCGGCGCTCATAAAAACAACAAAAAAGTGTGTGCGTGTCGCCTTAAACGACCACTAAGGTACTTGTTTTATTATTGAACAAAACTTGACGAAGCCTGCAAAAAGCACACGTGGTTTCTGTTTTCGACTTTCACCGGCGGTGCTATTGTCATCACCTCCACCGACCAGTGTTGTGGGCATTCATCCCACCGATGGAAGGAAACCGAAAGCAGATAGAAATTTATGTTTGAAAAATTTCTACACATTTTCCAGAGAAACCGCTACAAGGTTGGAGACTTCAGACAGTGAACTTTTTATTGCGACACAAAACGAAAAAGCAGTGAAGGATGATAGACAGCCCCTTTAAATATCGTCGGTCACATTGCTGCCACATAAAAGCTATAAAGTAATATAGAGAATAGAATAGAATAGATTAGAATAGAATAGACGTTTATTTTATGAGCAATACAGATCATGAGTAGTGAAATAAAAAGCTGCTTCTAGGCAGCTTGACAAAGCTCTCACCCCGTGTATCTTGGACTTCGGTCATCATTTGGCCATATACGCCATTATTACACCAATAGAACGCTTCGGTCATTAAAATAACATGTCTGCACACTATTATCATCGAGAAAAGTAGTACAAAAAGAGAACAATACAGTGAATAAATAGTAAGTGATGCTACATACATCTATATAAGTAACAAATCGTGAAACTTTCCAGTGTAATGCAGAATAAAAGGAAGAAAGAACAGTAACAAAAAATGGAATAAAATTTAATAAAGCATATAATTATTGTTATATGTAATATTGCTAAAGCTGGTCGAATGTGAAGTACTCCATATGTATGTTCTGTGCATAAAAATTATTTAGCATTCTAGGAATGAGGCAACAGAACCTAACTTCACAATAGTTCGTTCTGCTTAGAGGCACATTTCAATATTCAAGATGCCTAGTGTTATAGCTACGCGCGTTTACCTTTAATTCAGCCAGAGCGCGTATGCAATGTGTGTCTTTCTTAATTTTATTCCGCAGTTCGAAACTTAGTTTAATAGTATATAGGTTGTCTCAACTTATTAAGCTGTACTTTTTAAGTAGCGGTTCAGCTGAATGATCAGGAGCAGTGTTAGCAGTTACGCTTATATTTTGTTTTGGAGACCTTCTATAAGGCCTTAATTTGTCAATTTCTATTTGCTGTTAGTAAAAGACAAACACCTCAGGCAGACACTTTACGGCCTGTTTACTGGGCTATTAGAGAAAATAATCTTCCTGCTCGGAAAAATATTTTCCACATTCGCTTCCTTTAAAAAGGCAGATGCAGTGCGATAATATTGATATATAACTTTAGCATCAACTTATTTGTTATTCAGGCATCCGCATAGTATTCGTATCTAATTAGGTGCAATAAATTATTGTGTATGCGACATTCTTTAAAAACCAGGCATGCAACCTACCCTACATATACTATTCAGCCCGCATTGATCACTCTCTCAATGAAGGCGTTCCTTTTTGCCAAGCTGAATAGTGTTTCCATCCATTTGTCAAAACAACCTGTGAACGAATGGGAACCACCTTGCCCGACATGTAGTTAATAATACTGACTTCAATTGCTTTAAAAAACTTCAAAATCTCGCTTTTTATTTTTGTGTACTTTACTTGCATCTCGGTATTCGTGGTGTGTTTTCGGCTACTTACGTATCTTTGCTGTATATGATCCTGTTGCGGTATTATTGCTTTTAGCCCAGACGCCGTAACTTTTTCTGATATTTTTTCTGTCAGTGTTCCTAAGGTGTCATGCATTCAATCCCCTTCGCTCTTGCTTATATTTTTATGAATAAATAAATAAATAAATAAATAAAACCCAGCCTCTGCTCACTGATTTAGAAAAAGCATCAACGCGAAAACCTGCAAACGAACAGTGAGCGGTGACAATGACGAGCAACTGTCGCAAAGTTCGCGTTCACTGATGACCAAAATAATGAATCTGAATGACATATACCATAGTTTTTTTTTGTAAACAACTAAGTTCAGCTTCCATTCTGGCTATCGGTTGGCCCAAAATAGTCATTTGTCGGATGACTGACAATTTTTTTTAATGGAAGATCATTGGCTTCATCTAGGCTCGTCACAAAGGGTGGCCACGGCGCCTTCGATCACGTTCACAAAGTGACGTCATGCGACACAGCCTGGGATCAGAAATGCTGAAAAATCGACATGAAATTGGTTAAACGAGGACAGACAGCAGAGGTTAATTTGTGCACAATGACTGAGTGTGCCACCACAAAAAAAAATACGAAAGAAAGTTTGTGAAATATAGATAAAACGAGCCGCGGTGGAAAAAAGTCACAAAGTTTGAACCGGAAGCCAACAATTTCAAACGTGGGACGTACCACCGGGCATGCGAAACGGGCGACACAAGTACGTGCCTTAGATGAAAATAACCAACACAGAAAGTGTGTGTGTGGGGGGGGGGGGGAGTGTTGAACTTTAAAAAGCGACGCTGACTGACGCCAAGAACTGAAAGATCTCAGGAAAGATAAGCAAAACGTCGGTAGGCGATGGAAAAGAAGGACAAAAAAAAAAAAGAAAGGCGGACGGCGAAAGAGGAGAGCGAAGGAGAAGTTGAAAGGGAAGCAATCTGGGTCTAATTCGTTTCAATTGGCGCCGCCGTGCCGGTTGCCTGAACGAAGCGGAGGGACAAACGAAAAATCAGGAATAGACAAATTGTTCTCAAGCAGCGCCCTCGGAGGGAAAGAGAGAGGGAGATAAAAAAAGGATGAGAGGGAAGCTTTCGCGAGGCCAGTGGAACGGCGATCAGTCTCCATTGGAAAACAGAAACTCGCCCGACTCCCGTGGCTGGTTGCTAAAAGAGGGAGGGCTCGAATCTTGATCAATGACCCCGGGCAATTTCTTTCTTTTTTTTTTTAAACACTTCGCTTTCACGTCAGCTGTTATTGAGGTTCGGCGTCCGAAAACCCCGAGATAATTTCCTCACCAGATGATCCTTTCTTTTTCTTTTGTCACGGTTTTCACGGATCTTCTTGTTATTATATATAACGAAAGAAAGGCATGACAGAAAACTACACGCCAGGAGAGTAAAAAAAAAACCTGTTTCGCAATGCTTTCCTTTACCTATGCAACTACAAAGAGATACTTCCACTATCAAACGTGCTAATGTTAACGAAGTTTCAGGCTTGCCTTGGTTTCAAATTTGGCCACGCTTAGCCGTCACGTTACACTCTGCGAACTGCCGTGGCAACCTGCGTGAACGCTGCTGTTAGCGTGGTTCCCTGCTCTACACTCCAAGTCAAATCCTGGCTAGACTACACGCCCGCAGGCAGGAAATCAGGTCAAATTATCGCCGCTTCTAGGCGGTATACGACGTACACAAACAAACCCGCTGTCGCTATGCGTATGCGTGTGTAATTTACCCTTTCTTGATGGGGGAGCGGGGAAGGCTCATCACGCTGCCCCCTTTTGCATATTCAGTCGATGTATAGAACAGGCTTTGCCCCCCCCCCCCTCCATATGCCCTCCCACTCTTAGGAGACGAGAGAGGACAGTTGCCCAATCCATTCCTTCCCCCCGTGCGCGCGCCTGTTTGGCCTTGTACGCAAGCTGTGTGGTGTTGCTTCGTTGTTTATCTGCAGCCCGACAAAGAATCGTGCAAATATCTATGAAGTACGCCTTCTTGATTGTTGTGACCATTTAGCTGACTGGATTGTGCTTCACCAATTGATAGTACCGGATTAGTTGACATGGGAGTGAGATCAATGTCACTCCCCCACCCCCCTAAAATTTTTTCGAGTTCGCTGGTAAAACATTTACACGCACACCGGCAAATTTAAGCCCGTACATTTCAGAAAAAGAAAACGTTGAACCCGCCTACTCCGAGCCCCCGGAAAAGCTTTAGCTACATTTCTAGTTTCTTTGAGAGATGTTAGTGCATTCATGTATGCGACTAAAACTAAAATGCCTGCAGGGCCGTCTCGTTCACAAGATAGCTTTACAAAAATCACAAAAATAGTGCTTAACTCGTGTACACCATGTAAAAAAGTGATGCGCGCGAATAAAGGCAGGATAGGATAGTAGTAACTATTTCTTTATATTAGTTCCGCGATACCTTCGAGGCCATATTGAAATGAAAAGCTTCATTGGTGCACACTTCCGATGATATGCTTTGACGAAAAATAGTTTTATCGTATATCAAAAGTCTAATAGCATTTTGCTACATCAAAAGTGTATACAACCTGTACTGCATTCACTAAAAATTACTCCATTTTATGTATATCTTTGTATTTTGCGTAACCAAGGCCAGTTATTGCGACCATTTTCTGTGTTCTGTCGCCACCACTAACTATCTCTGTCTGATATAAACAACCGGGCGTGGTAATTTAGTCAAGCGGCTAGTCGCTTGTTTCTTGCTTCCTCCATTAACACTGCATTATTATTATTATTATTATTATTATTATTATTATTATTATTAATAATATAATATTGACTTCCGCTCAGGAATTTGTAAAGCCAATGTGCACCAATATGCAGACGATACGGTGCTTTTAACACGTCACATACGTTAAGAAAGGGCGACTAATGCTCTTCAGAGCAAAATTCATAATGCAATGCTGTGGTTTGAAGAAAAGGGCTCAACTGTAAACGAAAAGAAAACCAAACTGGTCTGCTCTTGAAGCCCTCACAAACCCAAAAAATGAATATACGAATTTTTCTTCACACCGAGCATTGCAACCCATGCAATTGTTCTGCAACGGAAAATATTGCAATATTCAGATACTTAGGCGTAATTTTTCATAGTGGCATGTCTTGGCAACATCACATGGCACTTATTTGTTCCAAACATAGAAGTGTGGCAAGTCTTCTTTTCAACATAAAAAGCTTCGTGCCTCTACCAGTGAAGAAAAAAAATGATAGTTCATTCGCTAGCATATGGTGTGGTGAGATATGGTATTACAGTTTTCGCATTTTGCTCAGAACGCTGGAAAACACGCATTGACGGTTTGCTTCGAAATATTTCAAAAAGTGTTGCTTACGGTAGTAACGTATATGCCAGTACTATTTTTCGGGAATTGTGTTTTCGTGTGTACCAGGACTAAAACAGCTCTGGTGTGATGATTTAAAGTGCCATATGTGACGCATCGACACCTGAAAGAAAAAAAAAGCGTTTTTTATTACCCTGGTTTTCTACCAGATATGGAGAAGCGTGTGAAGTGCATATATTCTAAAAATTTCCAATCAACTACCCGAAGAGTTTTTTTCAATGAGTTCAAAAATGCAATTAAAGAAATTACTCGCTGAGCTGTAAAGTCACATGTTCTACCTGTATGCCACGTATGCTCTGGGTCCCTCCTTTGTTCTTCTTTTTTTATTTACTGCCGGTAAAAAAAGCAATGGTGTCAATCATTAGTCTGTTTGTTGGCAATAATAGCAACAATAGTTTTTGATACATTGTATCCACATCGCTGCAACCAGCTTTGCCGGGTCTATTCGCACAAGTCCTTGGAACTTGGACAGGCTCGTCTCTTTGTATTTCTTATGGTTATGGTTAAAAATTATTATTAACATTATTATTATTATTATTATTATTATTATTATTATTATTATTATTATTATTATTATTATTATTATTATTATTATTATTATTATTATTATTATTATTATTATTATTATTATTATTATTATTATTATTATTATTATTATTATTATTATACGAAATCGTTCTTTTCATGGCCTTATGTACCTGAAAAATTCGCCAATTTCCTGTCCTATTGTGTGATTGTCCCAAGGTACATTAATGTTCATAACGCGTTTCAGTCTGCATGCTTGCACAGCCACAAGTGTAAGGCACACTCGTGTCAGCAAACCATGGCAAGTAATGAGCGAGCTAGGCTACATTGGTTATCTTCTTTTAGGGAGTCGCGGCATATAAACAATTGGAGGTTTGACATCGGAAAGGCCTCCTCTGGTCTTTAGGAGCTCTACTGGGAGTTTCAAACAAGAAGGTCATATACGTGCTCCAATCACTATCGCTGCGGCTTCTGGCCTTCCGAGCACGAATGAGCCAACTTTTCTTAATTGAGAGAGTCATTCATTAGAATATCCCTCATCATCTGCACCAGACACATGTCGCATATTCAAGTGTGGCCAAACATCCTAAAGATATTGCATATTAAGAGCCCCCACAAGGAGGAAATAATGCAGCACGCCCTAGATGTTCGGGGATGTCACTTGCGACCTTGGTATTCTTGGACAGCAATCCCAGCAATCGGCTATTTCTTCTGAAGCCTGGTGCTCGAATATTTACATCCGGTGTATTACAAGCCTATGCCTGCATACACTGACGACTCCTTCAGTGTGCACGCTTACAATTTTGCGAGAGAATATTAAATCCCATGAGTTGGTGAAGCATGGTCTGGCTCTTGCGACCACCAAGTGTGCTCGACAGTTGCTGAGGGCGCATATATACGCATATGGCTGCTTCTCTTCGCAATCTATAGAATAAACCTGTACAATACGCCGTCTTTTTTTTGGATCCCAAATCAGCCATGCAACAAATATCTTGTGAGTTACTCACAAGAAAGTTCTGTCGGAAGTCGTTAGTATGTTTGAATGAAGTGCCCCTTTCCCCCCCAAAAATGGAATAATTCTTGCATGTTGGTGTCAGTGGCAACGAAGGAGCGGATGTGCTAGCCAAAGCAGCACTTTAAATACAACTGTGATTAACAGCTAATGTAACTGAGCAAGAAGAAAAAAAAGGACAATTCAAATATTTTTCTTCGAAGCGTAGTTCGCCACATAAACCTTGCACAATGAAGACTCAACCCCGAAAATTCAACTATACTCTGCAGGGCGAGAAAAACATTGGTTGGGACTTTTGCATAAATGCTTAAAATAAGAACAGTCAGCTCTTCATTGTGCATGGTATGTAATGAAGTGGGTGATATCCATCATTGAACATGACACTGCAAGTTTTCTTTTGTTTTGAAATGCAAACCTCATAAGAAAAAAAAAACGCCAGGCCTGCACGGTAGGTGCTGCACAGTCGCAGCAAAAACTAGAAGAGCGGCATTTCAGAGGCTTCACAAAACACCCATTGGGTAACTACTGCAAGCGCGCTTGCTTGGTACCCACTAGGGCATTATTAATAAACTTTTGGGTAGTATAGGCCGGCATTCACCATGTTATTTTTCGTCATTCTTCTGAGAAGCGTAATATCCGCTGAACACTTGAAGAAATTTTGTGGCAGTGGTTGCAGTGGCTGACGACGATGAGAAATTATGACTGTAGTGGGTATGCGCCACGGTTAATAGGAAAACAATAACCAGCTTTTGTAATGGGTTGGAGCATTGGATGGCCTACTCAATATGCTAATCACATTGTGCGACGACTGGTTGTTCTTTTGCTGTTTTAAAACGCTTTACAAGTCGTATTAACGCGATTGCTTTCCCGACATCAAGCCTGCCTATATAAGGCAAGTTTGAAAAGAAGTTGCAAGCACCGGCGTAACTCAGTGGTAGAATATTGGGCTGTCACCCAGCGGACCTGAGTTCAAGCCACATTGTGCTATTGGTGCAAGGTTCTTTTTTTTTAATTTCGCGCGATGTGGTTACCGACACCTTTGGTGGCGGTGGTGGCGGCGGCGGCGGCAGACAACATGCAACTGCGCGTGACCCGAAAAGTGATCTTATAGCAGCTTTTGCTGTAAAAAATATAAACAATGGCTTAGCTAGGCTATGCCAGGATATAGGTAGCGTGAGCTACAGACGTACGGACGAAACAACTAACCATTGACGGAAGGAAAACCACAGATAGATTAAAGAATGAACTGTCAAACCAGGAATGAACGGACGGACTAGCGAACGAGTGATCTCACATAAGTCAAACGCCATCCGACTAGGGACATGTCACTTCAGGAGCTTGCAGGCCTTCTCCAGCGTTCCAGCTGTGCGCTGCCTAACGTGACTGCTCCTCGCGATTGCGCAGAACTACTCCACGTCAAACACGCAAAACTGCTTAATCTCGGCCAAGGCTACAAAAAAAGAAGCGTTTCACTATGAATGCACAGGACTAGATTGTGTTTCTAAAAAGCGCGCATGGTTTGCATGGCAGTGTAGGCCATTATTTGAACTTATATGACGAAGACTGGCCTAAGTGACGTGTGGTCAGCAAAATACTGCAAAAGAAAACCTTGGGTGCAACGTCTCTCATTCATTTAAAACTTTCACATTTTCACTGTAGCTAAATTCACTGTAGCGAAATTCTGACATTTTAAAAATCCCATTGAAGGTATACAAATATTTGATTCAATACAAAGCGTATATGTATATTTGCCATAATCCTGTACAGAAACTGTCGCGAATAACATCTTTCATATTTTATAATATCACCTCACACTGAAGAAAATAGGTGTAAACATAGGGTTTTGACTTTTTTTCGTTTAGTTAGATACAGTGTTGATGAGGACAGTCAATGAACCCAGGGAAAATGTAGGGGTGTTATATCCAGTAATTGTAAAATAATTTTAAAAACGAAGAAGTGAACAAAAAGGTAACTTGCTGGGACCGAACCTGAGACCTTCGAATAGAACGTCTGATGCTCTACTACTGAGCTGCCGCGGCAGTGATCCCTCCATAGGCTTTATAGTGTTTATGTATGGATTTAAACGTTGGAGTGGCAGTCAGCCCCACCAGAAGCCAATATGGCGAGTGTGGGACATTTTTTTGCGTGTTGTTGTTACGTAGCACAAGACCTTGTTATGAGCTGACAGCTGAGCCTTTATCCCTCGCAGGCAGTATGAGGTTCTCGGTCTGGCAGACTGAGACCCTCATTTTAAATGAAGGAAATAAGTGTAAACATAAGGGCTCACTTTATATGCAAATGCAATGATTAGTCGGGCTATGTCTGGCGTCCGTCGGAATCCGCGCACCTCTGCCAAATCCACAGCCGCGGGCGCTTGCGTCCATAGCAACCCAAGCCCCCACCATATCTCACGCCATTCACTCTCTCCTCCCTGCGCCCTATTTACCGTCCACTCGCGCCGCATCCTCGACCGTTCACTGGCTGGGTGCCTCTCAAGAACATCCAGGAATGTGTGCTCGAGACGCCGCTGTGTAACGCCAACGCCAAGCCGAGAACACTGTTTGTTTTGTTCACTTCATAGAATTTTAAATGCAAATGCATTTCTTAGTCAGGCTATGTCAGGCGCCTGTCGGGATCCGTTAACCGCCCTCTCCCATAGCAACAGTGGCGGGCACGCTTTCCCCTAGCAACCGGAGCCCCCTTCCTTGACTTGAACGTGACTCTCCACCGCCTCAATGCAGTGTGTTTGAAATGTGTTTGCGCTGCCAGCGTTTGTGTAGCGTTTGTGTTGATATTACGCTGACATTATGACCGTCAGCCACAATTACATGTACATTGCTTCACCACTGCTTCTCTCGCCGCTCGCTCTGTCTCCTCCCTGCGCCCCACTCTCCCGTTTGATGGAGTGAAGCGCACGCCTCACTCTTCCCCGTTTGCTGGCTGGGCGCCTCTCAAGGCGATGCCAGAAATCGGTGAAGGCGTATCACTGACGGCAACGGTATCCTCTTTCTACGCAAAAAAATGCATTCGCATTTCCTCACGATTTTCTTCGGAGAGAGAGAGAAAAAAACATTTATTTAGAAACCCGAGCCCGGGAGGTGGGAGCATTTTTGTTAACCGTGAACGCTAGCTACTGGAGCTGGAAACGGATGCCGCGTTTCTCACGGCAGAAAAACGTCACATGCGGCGAACGGCGCTATTAGCTATACGGTGTAAAAAAGGTAAACATTATTCTTCTATTACTGGGTTCTCACGTGTGAAACGATGTTACGGACGCTACGCAATGCATTCGCATTTCCTCATGATTCCCTTCGTGGAAGGGGCATTTTTTTTCTTTTCAGACACAAAAATTATGATAATACACAGAGAATCATGCGACGAATAGTATTGAAGATGTTGTTTAAAGTAATTCTAATGAAAAGGGAATTCTTCGAACACTATTCGCTTTTCTTGTTTACATTACAATTACTTGAACGAAAGTCCCCTATACGTTTCTTGGAATTCCTGTCTGTTCTCATCATACACCGAGTGTGATCCCCAACATGAACCAATTTTTTCCCGTTCATACCGGCGCCCCCCCCCTCCCCTCCTGAAGTTAAGAAATCCAAGTCTCGCAATGAATGCACCAATGAATGTGAAGCCTTGATGTGCTTCTGAGAAAAAGCCCATCCCCGTCTTTTTTAGTATGCCCATGATTACTGCATTAGTCCGCTATTACATATTTTACCAGTCGTATCCAGGCCAAAACATTTTGTTCACAAAAGTCTTCTTCGGCTAGTTGGTGTACGACTAGAAAAAAAATCCCAGCTTCACCACGTTGTAGAAGCGATGGGCGCAACTGTCAAACTTATTACGTCTTGCGTTCTAGCAGTGCGCTGCAAGTGTCTTTAATGCAAAAATCGACGCTCTTAGATATTTTTTTAGGCGCGAAGCTCCTTATGCCGTGGTTCGTGCTTCCGCGTTGCGGTTAATATTTGCGGAGAAAAGGACGACCCACCTTGGCAGCACCCACCGTCGACCTCTTCTTTGTTGGAATGCACTGCTCTTATTCATGATATTGTTACGTGATTTCGTCTGACTGAAAGAGGGCATAGTGGGGCATACCCAAGTAAGGTGCCTCAGACTGAGAGTGAAGAAGTGGAAGTTGTCGGTGAGCTGCGTTGTGGCTGCGGACTGACAACTGTTATTTTCCTCGTAACATTTTAGTGGAAGTGCTGGGTGCTCTTTTGACAACGGAGCTACGCAGTGGACGCCTCCATAAGTCTGCTACCATGGCTCCGGGTGAGGATACGGCTTCGCCACTTACCTCAGCAACGACAGCAACCCGGTACGTCGCCCTAATGCAACCCCGTGATCCCGGTACCTTTACTGGAGAGGACAACGCGAATGTGGACAAGTGGCTTAGCATGTACGAGTGCATCAGCAAGCAATATGGCTGGGACCCAACCGTTATGCTTGCGAATGTCATTTTCTATCTTGACAAGACCCCTCGCATCTGGTTTGAGACCCACGAGCACAAAATCACAAGCTGGGAAATGTTTAAACAACAGCTCCGCGACCTTTTTGGCAACCCGTTTGGTCAACAGCTTGATGCCCGAAAGCAATTGGCTGTACGTACACAGACGTCCACTGAGCCCTACTTGACTTATATTGAAGACGTCTTAGCGTTGTGTCAAAGGGCCGATCCCAACATGACTGAGGCCGACAAGATTTCGCACGTTTTAAAAGGAATCGCCGACGATGCGTTCAGCCTGCTTGTATTTACCAACGTAACGACCATCGACGCCGTGATGAAAGAGTGCCGCCGTCTCGAGCAGGCGAAGAGTTGACGCATTTTGCAGCAGTTTCAGCGCGTACTCAACACCGCGGCAACGTCGTCTTGCGAAGCCACTCCTTGTCATCCGTCTACAACCGAAGACGTGACGCGCATCGTCCGACGTGAACTCGAGGCCGCTTATACCCGGCTGCCAACAAACCGACGTTGCCCGACGCCTCAACGCCAGCTGTCACCTTGATCCAGGCTGTTGTCCGCCAGGAATTCGCTAACCTTGGTATCCTGTCTACTGCATCGACACTGGATAATACTGGTTCCTCGATAGCTTCTGTGGACATGAGACGTCGCCGTCCGTACTCTATTCGAACCAGGAACCCGTCTGAATGGCGAACAGCTGATGATAAGCCAATCTGCTTCCGCTGTGGTCGTGCAGGACACATCGCTCGTTACTGCCGCAGCCAATGGTTATCTGTGTCTTCTGGCTCGTACCCCGCTTACAGTAACTCATTCCGTCCACCAAACCACCGTTATCTGACCTGCACTGAGTCTACAGCATTTACTGCCCCTGAGGACTACGGCCACCCTGCCCCGTCGTCGCCACCGCATCAAAGCCGCCCTGCTCGTTCAAATACGCGTCGCCGCTCTCCCTCGCCATCGTTCAACCGCCGCATGTCCCCGCAAAACTAGGCTGCGCAGCTTCTGGAGGTGAAGCTGCCCTGTCGACCTTACCCAAAAATCCTCTGTTGCCCTTATGTTTGAACCGGAACACCCTAGAAGTATATGTTGATGGCACACCTGTTGAAGCTTTGATAGATACGGGCGCTCACGTCTGTATTATGAGTTCGCGTTTTCGTCGTCGCATGAAGAAGGTCCTCACGCCCCCCTTGACCAGTGTCGTCCAAGTTGCAGATGGTGCAAAAGTCCCTGTCGTCGGTATGTGCACAGCTCAACTTACCGTAGCCGGTCATAAAGTGGTCGTCCTTTTTACCGTGCTTGCAACATGTCCCCACGACCTCATACTAGGCCTCGATTTTCTTGCCGCCAATTCTGCTCTGATTGATTGCTCCGCTGGTGTGCTCCGCCTTGAACTGCCACAAATCAGTGCCGCCCCGTACCAACCTACATGCCGATTACAATGCAGCGATTTTGTTCGCCTGCCCTCCAAAACTGTGACGTACGTCGATTTTCTGTGCTCACCAACTGTGCCCGATGGTGACTATTACGCTACGCCTTTCACCGACGTACTCCTTGCGCACAATGTTGCAGTGCCCTATACGGTGCTCAGCATCACAGATAACAAAACTTGTCTACCTCTTGTCAATTTTGGCTACATGAATCATGTGCTTCCACAAGGCATTTCTGTGGCCCACCTGTGTCCGTTGCTCGATTCACAAATTGAAGTGCTTGCCTTAGACACACTTGTTTCACCGCAGCGCACATCACTCGCAACACATTCGGGCAGCCGTCAAATTGTAGACATGATCGCCACAGATCTTCCGCCTCCGCAAGTTGAAGCCCTACAACATCTCCTCGAGGCCTACCAGGATATTTTCGATTTTGGTGACCGACCTCTTGGGCAGACGTCCTTTGTCCAGCATCGCATACACACAGGTGATGCCAACCCTGTTCACCGCCGTCCCTACAGAGTGTCTGCTTTTGAGCGGAGCATAATTCAGAAGGAGGTGAACAAGATGCTAGCGAAGGATATTATTGAACCATCCTCCAGTCCCTGGGCATCCCCGGTGGTATTAGTTAAAAAGAAGGACGGATCGTGGCGATTTTGTGTGGACTATCGCCACCTTAACAACATCACCAAGAAAGACGCATACCCTCTGCCCCGCATTGATGACGCCCCTGATTGCCTCCATGGTGCCGCCTACTTTTCTTCCATCGATCTTCGTTCTGGTTATTGGCAGATTGCCGTGGACCCCATGGACCGAGAGAAGACGGCTTTTGTAACACCCGATGGCCTCTACCAATTCAAAGTCATGCCTTTCGGCTTATGTAATGCCCCCGCCACCTTTGAACGAATGATGAACTCCCTGCTCCATGGATTCAAGTGGTCTACGTGTCTTTGTTATCTGGATGACGTGATTGTGTTTGCTCCCACTTTTGAAGCGCACCTTGAGAGACTGTCGAAAATTCTTGATGTATCCCGTCTCGCCGGCCTTCAGCTGAATTCATCCAAGTGCCGGTTTGGTCGCCGTCGCATTACAATACTTGGACATATTGTTGACGCTTACGGCGTACAGCCTGGCCCAGAAAAAGTTCGAGCTGTGAAGGACTTTCCTGTGCCGAAATTCGCCAAAGATGTCCGCAGATTTGTGGGGCTCTGCTCCTATTTTCGGCGGTTCATCAAGAACTTCGCGGAAATCGCTCGGCCCCTAACAGATTTACTCAAACCAGATGAGACGTTTACCTGGGGTCCCTCGCAAGCAGCAGCATTTTTCGACCTGACCACTTTGCTCACTTCTTCTCCTGTGCTGGCTCACTTCGACCCTACGGCACCGACCGAAGTGCGCACCGATGCCAGCGGTTACGGAATAGGCACTGTGTTGGCTCAGCGACAACGTAAGCAGCATCGCATCATAGCTTATGCCAGCAGGCTGCTGTCCACCTCGGAGCCTAATTATTCCATCACAGAGCACGAATGCCTAGCGCTGGTGTGGGCAGTCGCGAAATTTCGCCCTTACTTATACGGCCGACCATTTATAGTTCTTACCGACCACCACGCTCTCTGCTGGCTCGCCTCCCTCAAAGATCCCACAGGTCGTCTCGCCCGCTGGGCACTCCGCCTCCAGGAGTATTCTTACACCGTAGTGTACAAATCAGGAAAACTGCACAAAGATGTGAATTGTCTGTCACGCTACCCTGTGGCCGACTGCGATCCAACGAGCACTGATTCTGTGGGCTGCGTCCTTTCCATCTCCCAGCTGCTTCATCTCGGGGACCAGCAGCGTCGCGATCCGGATATCAGCCACCTAATACAACAGCTCAAATCTTCACCGCAAGGCGCTTCTGTTCGCAAGTTTACCTTAAAGGACCACACCTTATATCGGCGTAATTTATCGCCCAATGGTCACGACCTACTTCTGGTCATACCAAAGCACCTGCGCTCCACAGTCCTACGCGAGCTCCATGGCGCGCCAACCACGGGTCACCTTGGTGTCTCTCGCACAAATGACCGTGTGCGCCGCCGCTTCTACTGGCCTGGCCTTTCACGCTCTGTACGTCGCTATGTCAACGCTTGTGAAATTTGCCAGCGTCGCAAAAAGCCGTCGGGACTACCTTCTAGATATCTTCAGCCCATCGACATCCCATCGGAGCCATTCTTCCGTGTTGTTTTGGACCTTCTCGGTCCCTTCCCAACATCCGCCTCCGGAAACAAGTGGGTCGCAGTGGCTACGGATTACGCGACCCGTTATGCAGTTACGCGAGCCATGCCAACAAGCTGCGCTACAGACGTCACTGATTTTCTACTACGCGATCTCATTTTAGTGCATGGAGCTCCTCGTCAACTGCTGACAGACCGAGGCCGTACGTTCCTTTCGGAAGTGGTTGACGATATCCTGCGTTCCTGCTCTACCCAACATAAGCTCACGACATCGTACCACCCCCAGACAAACGGGCTTACAGAACGTTTAAACCGCACCCTGACAGACATGCTATCGAAATGCGTCTCGGCCGGCCATCGTGATTTGGACCTTGCACTACCCTACGTGACGTTCGCATACAATTCCTCCCGGCATGACGCTGCCAGGTACTCGCCATTTTACCTTCTGTTTGGACGCGAACCAACATTGCCGTTGGATACCTTCCTGCCAGCCGCTGCGCAGTCTACTTCTGAATATGCACGCGACGCTATTACCCGAGCTGACTACGCTCGTCAGCTTGCCCGCAGCAGATTAATGGCGTCCCAAGACTCGCAGAAGCATCGTTACGACGAGCGGCATCGCGACGAACACTTTCCAACAGGCTCCCTCGTTCTTCTTTGGTCCCCTATGCGACATGAAGGCCTTTCAGAAAAACTTCTCTCTCGTTTCACGGGCCCATACCGCGTGCTTAGACGAGTGACCGACACTACATATGAAATTGTCCCTGATAATCCATCAACCTTTTCCGCTCTGCTGTCAGTGGACATCGTCCACGTATCAAGGCTCAAGCGTTATCATACTGATCCTGCTGTGGCCCCGTAAACTCGCCGGGTCGGCGCTTTTGCCGCCGGGGGTCGTGTTACGTGATTTCGTCTGACTGAAAGAGGGCATAGTGGGGCATACCCAAGTGTGATGGTTAAGGACGTTCGTCACTATGCTTGTCGATAGCGGACGAGAACGGATTAACATGAACAATTTATTTGATAGCACGGGTGGAACGGCTGACGGCGCACGCATACGCTACCGTGTGCAGCGCCGTTAAGTCGGACGTCGCGGCCAACCCAGCAGTCAGGGTCGCAACTCCGGAGGTCCAGGATCAGGCCACAGCTCACGACGACCACACCCGGTAGGCCTCGTTCACGAACCTACTCCCGGCCACTGCACCCAGGCAGGAGCCGTTCAGCAGGTCTCGGCCTTGGACCTTGAACAGAGACACCGGAGCTCGACCTGGCCGACACGTACGGGTCTCACGTCCGGCTCAGGAACGCTGCCAGGAACTCGTCCTCTCGAGCGGCGCACCGCTTCCTCTGCCTTCGTGGCCTCAACCCTCGAGCTCTCTTTTCCGCCCATTCCTTCTTCTTGGCCAGGGCACCGCCAGGTACCCTCGGGTGCACACTGCAGCTCATGAGCTTGTGGCCCACGTCCGAGTCTGGCGCATCACTCGGCACCACTCGGCGATCCTAGATTCAGCCAGCAACTCCCCTGGCATCTGAATCCTCGGCCACCCTGAATCCTCGCCCGGCTCCGTGCTCCTCTGTGCGCACTCCCGCGTCTCGCCCGGCAGAACCTCGCTCGTCCCTTGCCGATGGGCGATGCTCTGGTGACACCGGCGCTTGATGGCATGGGTGCGGCCACGGAGCAGTCAACCCGCATTGGAGACGCGGTGCTCCATGCGGGGCATGGCCAGCCCGTCCAGCGAAGAGCGTGCGCCGAGACGCGATGCTCGACGCAACCGTGACAATTAGCCAGGCCACGTTCATCGCTGTGTCGAACGGCTGACCGTGGAGACGCCTCGCCGAGATCCGCGATGCCCTCGGCAAGGAAGAGAACAGCAGGCCAGGCCGCGCCCCGAGATGCAGTATTCGTGCCGGCAATGCCGCCCCAGCTGGTAGTTGGACGACAGTAGCGTGGACGGCCGCGTTCCCTGGCCGGAACCTGGATCGCCTGCGTCCGACGCTTCGGCCCGCTGTCTCCCGTCTGCCGCTGCTTCGGCTCGTCCCCTGCCACAAAGCCCACTGCCACGTGATGGTCGCCCGTGGCCCAATCGTGGCACGCCACCTCTATGGGCCACCACAGGTCATCAGCTGATTCGCTGACACTCACGCGCACATTACACGCGCCTTGCCCCGCACTTCCGTCGTTGTCGTTTTCTTCACTCATCACACCAAGTAAGGTGCCTCAGACTGAGAGTGAAGAAGTGGAAGTTGTCCGTGAGCTGCATTGTGGCTGCGGACGGACAACTGTTATTTTCCTCGTAACAATATCACTGCTACTCGTCTTCTGCATAATTTTCAACATCGATGGAGAACACCTATATCACGCCTGGGTTCCGAGTACACAATGTTTATCTGTAGGAGTTCCACGTCAGTCCTTGAAAAAGCATCCAGATTTCTTACTGTGCTTGTCCTTCCAGGGATGTAAGCTCTCTTCTATGATCGGTTTTTTTTTGGCATGAAAATCCATTACGCAGACTCTTCTGCAAGTTTCTTGTGTAGCTGTTCCTCAGAACTTTCTTCATTTCTTTCTCTTTGCTGCTTTTGCCTTGGGAGCATCAACTCTTTCACTCGTCGTTGGTCTGAGCTGTCTTATTCGAGGGGTTGGCACTGTCTTGAGGTTTCGCGTCTTTGCAGATATATGGCGGGCTAACCGCAGTCTCTCTAACCTTGACTTCTGTGGCTTGCCCAAAGTGCGGTAGTTCTGACAGGTATTGGCAGTAGGCTTCTGTTTTTTCGTTGCCTTCTTTAAATTTATCTTCCCTTGGCGAAATTGCCCGGATTTCCTTTCATCAGGTAATTGGTTGCACAGACGTGAAAACTGCAACACAACTGAATCTGTCATCTTCGGCGTGCAATTATCTTCAATCTCTGGTGTGTCGTATTTTGGATTTCCAGATGCATCCCGCTTTTCCTTCGTACAAGTCCTTTCCACCATGTGCACATGAGTTGCTGTAATTGTCATGTGGTTTGCTTCATTGATAGAGTACGATGACGAGAGTTCTAAAGGCGTGAGCCAGTTCTTTCAAAGTAGTGGTTCTGTGCGTGCTTGGATGCTTGTTACGGTGGTGAAATCGGCAACGTTTTGAATTCCAGCTCATTCAGCAATACGTCGTGAGTCGGAGTTGTCTAGCTTCCGTAGAACAAGATTGCTGCTGAACAAGCAGAGCCTAGAGTGCCTCGATGCCAGCTCTTCCACTCAGAGTGAATACATTATCACTCCCGCTGCATACAGGTTTCTTTTTGGTTCGTAGTGGCCCACTAGCTTAAGGCGAATGGTTGTAGCTCAGAGGAACTCAACAGCTGGTCATAGCATCTGAAAAAAAGCCAGAACGTGAGCTCTACAGCTTGGCAAAGACGCTGCAGGCACTACAATGAAAGAGTGATCAGTCGAAAAAGTGGCAGCATCATCGGCGGGGGCGCGCGCATTGAGGCACCCTAGGAGGGGCTAGATGGTGGCGCCACAGACGAAGAGTGCATGTTAGCTTGTACTTCTGTCCTACTTCACTTAAGATACAGCTACCATCATAACGTTCCCGCTCCGATGCGACACTGTTATGCTGCCTTTGGTTGGGTGTTGCATTCACAAAGGTGTACTCCTTTCGCATCGGCATGGCAGGTGCCTCTACATGCGAGTCCTGCGGAACTGAAGAGACCATCGAACACGCCCTGTGCAGCTGCGCTCTATACGACACGCAGCGATGCACTGGACGGATGGTTTTCAACGAACTGGACTCTAGATCATTCTGTGTGCAGACGATTCTGGAACCCTGGGCGTCTGCCTCCATTGCGCAGAAAGTGACTAAAGCGCTCCTACATTACTTGAAGACAATAAAGCTGAGCGACTGCCTGTAGACTGTGTGTGCTCACCCGAGTGTGCTCATGATTATGTGTACCTTTCTTATCGCTCTGCGACCTCTTTTCTCCCCTTCATCCCTTCGTCATTGCAGGGTAGCAAACCGTATGTGCATTTGGTTAACCTCCCTGCCTTTCTTTACATCTTCATCTCTCTCTCTTTATCCTAATCCTTTGCCTCATGGCCTCCAGGTGCGCTTACCGAGCATTTACTACGTCCACGATCTTATATTCCACTCTGACGTTGGCTAGAATGACATGGTGTTCATGAAGGTCGGCTTCGCCCATCTCTGTTTCCACGTGAGCAATATGAACCGCATCTTCTACTTTCTTGTCGATTTCTTTATGAAGTCTGTAATGCTCAATCTAAATCCGATGAATATCTCGTAACTCACTCGCTGATGGACGCTCCACGTGTATTTAACGTTCAATGATGGCGATGCCTTCCGACTGTCTTGCACACATGACTTCGCCTCTCGTAGAGGGCCTCCTTGATCCGGTCCAGTGTCACAAACGGGAGAAATCAATGGTCGGCCGCGTCACGAGATGAAGTCAGAGTCAACACGCACAACGTCAACGAATAACCGCATAACGAATATCCGGGCGTTGTCGAGATGTCACATCCTACGATCTCGGTCAATGCGGTTAGGCCTCGCACATCGGCATTACATGCGGCAGCTTCACAAATTTCCTCGAGGTTACGACTGCGATTGAAATTCGTGAAGCCAGGTCCATTTCACCTCCGAAGGTTCTTCCTCCCGGGTTTCACTGCACCAAAGTTATGTGCAGAAAAGGACGAGCCACCGTCCCCATATTTTGAAGCCAATCGTCAACCTCTTCTTTGTTTGAATGCACTGCTCTTAATCTTGATATCACCACTTCTCGTCTTCTGCACAGTTTTCAATAATAATAATAATAATAATAATAATAATAATAATAATAATAATAATAATAATAATAGTAGTAGTAGTAGTAGGCAGCCACCTCTCGTTTAGTGCATGAAATATGCGCTGGATGGTGGTACATGTATATGATCAATGTACGATGAAAAGATTCGATTGAGAAGGCAGTACTTGGAGTGTTCACTAGATGGACAGACAGACAGACAGGCAGGCAGACAGACAGACAGACGAATGGACGGACGGATGGTCGCACGGACGCATGGACGGATGCATGAACAGACGGACTGACTGGCTGATGGACGCACGGATGGACGGATACACAGAAAAACAGACAGACGCACGGGCGAACGCACAGACAGACAGACACACGGACGAACGAACAGGCGCTCGGATGGACAGACAGACAGATGGACGAACGGATGGATGGACATATGGACAAACAGACCAACGCACGGTCGGACTGATGTACAGACGAACGGATGGACTGATAGGCGCATGGATGGATAGACGGTGGATGGATAGACGGATGGATGAACAGACAGACATATGCATGTGTTTAGACGATGGCGTTCCAGACACTGCGATCAGACTCAGCTCCATCTTTAAGGTATAAGGCGAAAATACTCGTTTATTTAACTGCGTTCGGAAGCGCTCTGCTGTCACTTGAGCATCCCCGCGTCCCTCGCTTGCGCTCTTCTTCTTTATCGTTTCCTTGTCCCAGCCCAGAACGTGAAAAATAATCAACATTCCCGGCAGCGCAAAGTTAAACACATAGTTCAAGTGGGTACAGCCTTTGTATCGGCCTGATCGCAAGGTGACCGCCTTGCAACTTGATCTTGCAAGAACGAATGAGACCGTCTCCACTGCGGTACACTTCCGTGACCCTTGCAAGCTTCCATAGCTGGCGTGGAGTGTTGTCCGCATGCACGAGAACGATGTCCCCTTGCTTCAATGCTGTATTTGATTTCGTGTCGGCAAAGTGTGCAGATCGTAATTGCAACAGGTATTCTTTTTGCCAACGCTTCCAAGAACTTTCAACCAGCAGCTTCCTGTAGTTGTGTCTGCGTATGGCGTCTGATCGTTTGGAATTACTGTTGACTTCGTCAGCGGTCGCATACGGTATGGAAGTCAATCTTCGTCCAAGGAGAAGTTCGGCTGGCGTCAAAGTGCAAGGTTCTCCTGCATCTGTCTCGATGAAAGTCAGAGGCCTAGAGTTTACGACTGCTTCGACCTCCGCCAGCACTGTCGATATTTCTTCGTAGTTCAGACGAGCTTTGCCGATGATTTTTCGCAGCGGAAGCTTCACGGATCGTACAAGGCGCTCCCACCATCCACCCCACCAAGGAGCATTTGGTGCTATGAACTTCCACGAAATACCGTTGGTGCTGAGGTGACCAGCGACGTCCTCTTCAGAGAACATTCGGTTTAGCCGCTTTATGTCTGCCGATGTCTTGTGAAAGCTTCGTGCGTTGTCAGAATAGATCACCCTAGGTTATCCTCTCCGAGCTGCAAATCGTCGTAGGCACAGCAGGAAAGCCTCGCATGTCATTTCCGAGACAAGCTCGAGATGCACGGCTCTAGATACGGCGCACGTAAAAAGTGCAACGCAGCACTTCGTGTCGCCTTTCTTCGTGCGTGCATACAGAGGGCCCGCGAAGTCGACTCCTACAACTTCGAACGGGTTCGTTGGTGTCACTCGATGACTTGTTAACGGAGCAGTCTCAGCAGTTCCTGGGCCCGCACTGAAACGCTTGCATATATTGCAGCCATGCAGCACTCTTTGTGCCAAAGAGCGAGCTCGACAAATCTAGTAGCGTTCCCGAAGCTGCGTAAGTGTATCTCTAACTCCTCCATGTAAGACTTGAAGATGGGCTCTGCTTGCCAAAAGTGTCGAAAAGTGGTGACTTGATGGCATTATGATTAGGTGCTTGACACCTTGTGTGGAATGCATGAGGGATAAACGGCCTCCAACTTGAAGAATTCCGTCTTTGTCTATGTAAGGGCGTAGTTCAGCGATTCGAGATGTAGACTCGACTGGTTGGCCGTTGGTCAAAGTGGTGAGTTCTTCAAGAAAGCCTTGCTCTTGTGTACATCTTATACAATACTGTTCAGCGTTCAGTATTTCTGTTGCCACGAGATGTCCTGTATGATTACTTCTTTTTCTGCATCGGTCAGTAAATCTGAAAATCCACGCAGTGACTCTGAGTAGCTGTTGAAGCCTTGCTCTACCGTTGAATATTAATTATCGGAACTGAGAAGTGTGTCATTAGTGCGACGTGGACTGTTGTAACTTCACCTTGGGTGGCTTCCGCTATGTCTAGTTCACAGAACTGTAGGGGCCATTCAGACATCGGTTTAGTTAGCCACTCGGGACCATGCCACTATTTTGAGCTGCACAGCAGTCTTTCAAGCGTCGCGCCACGTGTGAGTAGGTCAGCCGGGTTGTCCGTTCCAGGACAGTATCTCCACTTTGACGGATCTGTAGTGCACCTAATTTCATTGACTCTGTTGGCTATGAACTGTTTCCACTTTTTGACGTCACCTTTTATCCATTACAACACAATGGCGGAATCTGTCCACATCGTGTAGTCAACTTGAACATTCCTAAAGCCCTGTTCACGTATGCCAACATTCTTGAGCCCATTAAGGCAGCCGGCAGCTCCAATCGTGGCAGCATTGTCTTCTTAATGGGTGCTACACGGGACTTCGCAATCAACAGTATCGGCTCCTCAGGACTTGATACGATGTATATCGCTGTTCCGTATGCCGCTGGACTGGCATCGCAGAAAACATGTACTTGAAGCACATTGGTGTTCCTTGCTCAGCCGCCCAGATAGCGAGAAACGATGACGTCTTGCAGTTGCAGCAGCTGGATGACCCAATCATTCTATTCTTTTTGCAGGTCATTGGGTAGGACTTCATCCCAGCCAATTCCTCGTATCCACAGTCTCTGAAACAATATTCGTATGGCAATAGTATATGGTCTTACAAATCCCAACGGGTCAAATATTCTTGATACTGACTGCAAGGCAAATCGTTTTGTGTCCATCTGTGCTGTCAGAAACCGGAGTAGATTTTCAACCGAAAAGTTGAATTCATCCTTTGCAGGATTCCAAACCAAACCCAGGACCTTGACCGACGTTTTGTGAAGAACGACCATCTCATTACTAGTAGATTCCACTTGATTTTCAAGCGTGCGCATCAAATTTGCAGAATTTGTTGTCCATTTTCGCAATGCCATGCCGGGCGATTTCTTTATTGTGCGCGCTTCTCGGCATAGTTTAGGGGCTTCCTCTTCTGTGTCAGTACCAGTGAATAAGCCATCCACGTAAAACGACAAACGACTCGGCAAGAGTTTGCGCTGTTTGTGTCATGACAGCCGGTGCTCTTTTCACGTGATAGAGAATAGTAGCTGTGAGCAAAAATGGGCTACATGTAGCTCCAAAAGGCACTCGTGTTATCCTCCACTCTTGCAGCTTGCCCTTGGAAAAATCTCCTTCTGCAAACCAGAGAAAGCGGAAAGCGTCTCTGTCGTCCTCCCGAATCGCAATTTGAAGGAATGCCTTTTCTATGTCCGCGATAACTGCCACCGGGTGCGTTCTGAAGCGTAGCAGAATTTGCACGAGGTCTTAGTATAAGTTGTCACTCTTTTGAAGGCAGTCATTAAGGGACTTGCATCCTTTGGCATGTGACGAAGTGTCAAACACCACTCTCATTTTCGTCGTCAGTGCTTGTTCACGCATGACTTCCTTGTGTGGCATGTAATATAATTTCGTCACCTCTGCAGGTACGTCACTGACTACTTCGGCGTGTCCTGCCCTCAAGTACTCCCTTATGGTACGGTCATACGTTTCGAGCAGTCGTTTTCTGGAGTTGAGACGGTTGACAAGCTTGTCCAGTCGAGTAACGGCTACTTGCCTGTTGCTTGCAAGCTTGAAATTGTCCTTCCAAGGGAGGATCACTTCATATCTTCCGTTTATAAAGCTAATCGTTTGCTCAAAATGCCTCATGGTGTTGCTCATTTCAGGTGGCTTGTTTATCGTGTCCGTAATTCCTATGTTTTCAAGTTCCCAAAAGGAGCGCAAAATTTCGTCGGAATCGGTAGCTTGGGCTTTTAGCACGCACACCATCATTTGTGAAGTAGTTGGCCGGGACACCAAGTGCGATGTCCTTCCCTGGAAGGTTCATTTAAGCTTGGAGTTCAGTGCGATCAATGATTCATTGCCTTCGCACCGTGAAACTTCGCCGGTCAATACTTTCCACATCTGATCGGACCCGATAAGTACGCTGATGCCACTCTTAGTTATGATAGATGGATGTTGGAGCTCATCGGCAACTTCTTTTCCCAGCTTCTTGAAAGACGCAACGAAGGCTACGTCCATTGCAGTCTCTGCGATGTCTTGGCAGATACTTGGGATCTTTATTGCAGTTAAGACTATTTCCGCGTCGGAAAACTGGCTTCGCAGTCGTAGTTCTACTATGCGACGCCGCTTAGCCTCTTGGTCCGATGTATTTGCGAAAGTATTGATGGCTATTTGAGTTGATCCCACGCTTTTCAGCTTGAGGTGCTTGGACACCTCAAGCTAAAAATCATGGCCCATGCCAATCATGGCCCATGCTCTGAAAGTCTGAAGAAAAACGGAAGTGGTAGAGTCTTCTTCGATGGGTCTTCTTCCAAGTGATGCACAGACTGTCGTAGTTTTTTCGTAGTTCTTGTTAGCATAGTCTGAATTTCGCGAACACCTATCGGGATCGCACATGCTTGTAGCGTGTCGAGCTTGGCGTCTGGAGCAGGAAATTCTCTTTTGGCAGTCCCGTGCCCGATGTCCTTTGGTGGTGCAGCGGAAACACCTTTTGTCGTTAGAAAGCAGTTCCTTCTTCTGCGTCAGTGACAAGTCAGCTGTGCAGGCTTCCGATCCGTGATGGCTGGACGAGCAGAATACGCAGTTGTCCTTTTTTCTCGTACCGAGTTGCTGTGAAGCACAGATGATGTCGGTTTCCCACGCCGAGAGTACGTCGACTGACTGGCCACGGGGTGTGTTCCATGTTCTCGTCCTTTGGCATCCTTAAAATCACTCTTCTCCAGGCTTTCCAGCTCGATACATAGGAAGTTGAGCACACGGTCCAGTCCCACAGGTGTAGCTTCAGCTCTAGAGTCATATGCTAACTGGACGGCACATGATCGATGATACTGCACAACTATATCCCGTGGAAGAGCACGCAATAGGATGTCGCAGAGCATTGACGAAAATGACGACTTGTGCACACCCAAAGTCTCTAAGCCTCGGATATTCACGAGAACTTGGTCGTACAAGCTGCGTAGCGCTTTGGTGTAAGTCGATGAACAGACAGGGCTTAACATCCGTAGCTTGGCAAAATATTCTTGCTCCAGGCGCGTCTTGTCCCCAAATCGCTTCTGTAGGATTTTGATGGCGTCACTGTAGCAACTTTCTGTCATCGGAAGGCCCGCAATTACTGATGCAGCGTCTCCTTTAAAATACAGTCGCAGGTAATGAAACTTCTCTGTGGCAGTGATGCGATTGTTACTATGAACAATTTGGTAAAATTGTTCTCAAAATTCGGTCCACTTGCATAGGTCTCCAAAAAAAGGAGCTATTGTCAGTTTACGCAATTTAACTCCAGTTCCGTCTGATGGTGCTACGACTGTCTGGGCAACTGTTTCTTGAGTTCCGGTCGATGTCCTTAGCATGCGATCTTTCTTGCTGAGAATCTCAGCGAAAATGGGCGTAGCAACGTCCTCGCATTGTAAGACAGCGTTATACTCGACCTCGAACTCCTCGTCAGGTATATGCGGCCCAATCTCGTTGTTCAGGTTTTTAAGCTCTTCGTTATTAGCCTTCAGCCTCTCATATATGGAGTTGAGCTGGTCATAGGAGGCAGAGTCGTTAGCGAGGAGCTCACTTGCCTCGTTTATAATCCTCGTGTTCTGTGCTCGCCGCGACGTCCGCTTCGATTTCAGTCGCTCCATGCCGCTGCAGTTGACTGGTAGTCGTCCGTAGGGTCCTGGTTTTCAATCCCGGTTCTTCGGCACCAATGTTTAGACGATGGCGTTCCAGACACTGCGATCAGACTCAACTCTGTCTTTAAGGTATAAGGCAAAAATACTTGTTTATTTAACTGCGTTCGGAAGCGCTCTGCTGTCACTTGAGCGTCCCAGCGTCCCTCGCTCACGCTCTTCTTCTTTGTCGTTTCCTTGTCCCAGCCCAGAACGTGAAAAATAATCAACACATGGATGGACAGAAAGAAAGACAGACGAACGCACGGACGCACGCACAGGCAGACAGACGCACGGACGGACGGACACATGAACGGACGGGTGGACTGACTTACGGACGCATGGACGATTGCAGGAAAGGATGGATGGGCACACGGACGGACTGACACACGCTTCGCCCCACTGGTGGCTCAAGTCCACCGAGAGTGTCCCTATGATTCGCATTGCAACAAAATAAAGAGAATAAGAAAAGGGAACACAAAAAGAACTACTACAGCACATGGAAGCGTGTCACTTCAATGTGATTTGATCAAACATGACGCTCAAATATTATATCACGCAGACGTCGCATGCCAGTCTGCTAACTAGCACAGCTCTCTCATAGTGCACTGGTACTGTGTGGTTGGCTCAAGGTATCTGATGCTGTTTTTCCAGTGCTATCGAATAATCTGAGCAATCATGGTTTTAAGACAATATGAGGCTCATTCAATGTGCCTAAGTGCCAATTGGTGAAAAAGAGTTTTCAAGAATAAAACTAAGCCTGGGAGAAGAACGCATCGAAATGTGTACTAACTTTTAGGGCTGAAAGCGTACGTATAGTTCCAAAGTACGTGGTAAAGTGCTCATGCCCAATGCGCACATTGTCAAGTCTTTCTTAAGTCCTCCTTAAGTGCATAAAATTTTGCACTTTGAGCAGCAAAACTTGTGTTATCGGTTGTAATATTGAGAAAAGTTTCATGCAATTTTCAAGAGCGTTGTTTTTTAACCTATTCAGTGCCTCCTGTCTGTTTCGGTAGTTCCAAAGCAGTTTTAATTTTACAACGAGACGTCAAGACATAGAAGGATTTGGTTGCTGTGTGTTGTCGGCCATGTGTATTCCTATATACAGTATCTCAGAATTTTCAAACATGTGCTTGTTTGGAAAGTAGCAAACTGCGCACAGTTTATTGTCCATCTCCCTACCTTTTTCTTTCTTGCCTCTGGCTACATGATAGACCCAGAACGATGTATTTAGCGTACATTGCGTCAGTTCACTGTCTTATAAAAGAATTGTACATTGTACCACAACTGTTCTCAAACTACAAAGTTACCTTGTCAATCTTTACAACTTGTGGAAAAGTTGAACAACACCTCTCTATTTGAATTAAATCTTGCTGGAGCTTTCACAGCAAACTGATTATTGATGGCCAAGCCCTCAAAAACATATATCCCTGTTTTGTTGTTCCTTTTTATCAGGAAAAAATCTATTCCTAATATGATAAGTTTATTAGGTGTAATATGAAGTGCAATATTCTGGTATCTGTATATATAATATTTAGATAAAACTTAAGTTGTTGAAAGCATTGTTTTCAGGCTGCTTAGATGTGTTAGACAAAAGGTTATCTCAACTTTTTACAAAGTTTTGCCCCATTGCCAAATGATCCATCCACGTATTTCCTGCATGTTGTACTGATCTGGTTATGGCTTCACAAGCAGTGGGTGTCGAAGACGAAGATGATGTGAGGCGCAAGGGACAACCTAGTGCTCTCCCATAGTAGAGTACCAAGTACTCCTAATCGTTCATCACTTTTTCTTTCTTTTTGTTTACCAGTAAAAGGAGGGTTCTAGGAATGAGGCCCACGGGACGGCCTAGTGCTCTCCCATAGTAGAGTACCAAGTACTCTAAACTGTTCATCGGTTTTTTCTGGACACAGTCATCCGCGGCGGTGTGTGAGGCCTAAGGAACGGCTTTCAGCTTCCCCTTGGTAGAGTACCTGGTACTCTAAATTGACAACCACTTTCAGGGGTGAAGCTCCTTATAGCGGCACCCGTTGGTCCCTCGTAGTCGAAATCGTAGTCGTAGTGTGTGCCCAGTCCTAAGTTTTGACCTGCGAGGCGGTGCCGGTGGGAGATTTCTCCTGTGCGTTGTTCAACAATAAAAAATTCGCAGCATGCGCGTTAAATATAAGCAGAATTCTCCTGTCTCTCATTTCCCATTAGCAGCCATTGGCATGTACATTGAGCCCAGTCCGACAAGAAAGGGTTGCTACGTTATACTCGTTGGGCATAACCTCCCGGGTTTTAAAAAGGTTTATCGAGTGTTGGGTGGCAGTGCCATAAATACAGTGAACTAGTATATACCATAAACTCGAGGTGCTTAAAGGTGGGAAGTAGACACGAAGCGCAAGCCGTAAGAAAGTGTGCGTGTGCCACCTCTCGTTTAGTCCTTGAAATGTCCCTGATGCTGGTGCTTCTATATCGGGAATATATGATGAAAAAATGCGAGATGGTGGTACTTAGAGTGTTGAATAAATGGACGAACGGACACACAGGCAGATGCATGGACGGACTCATGGATGGCTGCACCGATGGATGGACGCATGGACGGACGCAGGGGCGGGTGCATGGATGAACGCAAAACGGACGCACAGATGAACGTGCGGACGCACGAAGAGACGCATGGACGGACGGGCGAACGGACGCACGGACGATCACACAGACGGACGCATAGATGGACTGAAGTAAGAACAAATGGACGGACGGATGCTTCGCCCCACTCTCCATCATTCACTCCGTGGATATGCTGCCATTTTTTTTTCTGAACACGTACTGTTGAATGTTCGAGGATTATGGTATTGAGACAGCGTATTGCTCTCCCCTAGTAGAGTACATCGCGCTCTTAATGTTCAAACCAATGTCGTCGTAGTAGGTAGTCGATCTTGAAATGCGAAACGTTTCCTTGCGTAACACATGAACTTTCAGCGTCTATCTATCTATGTATCTATCTATCTATCTATCTATCTATCTATCTATCTATCTATCTATCTATCTATCTATCTATATATCTATCTATCCATCTATCTATCTATCTATCTATCTATCTATCTATCTATCTATCTATCTATCTATCTAGCTGCCTACGTCAGGATGCTCTCGTGAGCACCCCCCCCCCTGTAACATGGGGTAAGCCAAAATTAGTATAGGTGGGGGGAGGTAACATGATTTGACGATAATGACTCGTGAATCATGGCATGAATATGGTCACAATCCCATCGCGTACGTCGCCAGCTACTTTCCGTCATACATGTGGCACAGGTGATTGACAGTTATTACCTGCCCTTGAATGGCGAGGACAGACATGGGTAGTTTTAACGCGTGAGTGCTAAGAAAACGTTTACATTGGTGGCATTGACTGGATGAATGCAAAAAATAAATACCAGGGTTCCAGTAGTAATCGAACCCCCAGAATTATGGGTGGCAATCAAATATTCTACCACATGTCGATGCCAGGTTTCCGAAGTACTTCTCCGTCGACTGTGGTTGCAGTGCTATCAAACCAATTTCATAAAGTTTACATATGTACTCTTTTGATACAGTCGTCACACCGGGTTGATCTCAATGGTAGTTAAGTACAATTCGCTCAAGTTTATTTATGTAGCAGTGTCCAGGACTACCATTTTCGCGAGCTCCAGGGCTTTACATTAGATTAGCGCTTCTATAAAGTGTTGCTAATATTCATGTTGCTGTTGGCATCGTTACGTAACTGCAAACAACTGGTTAGACAAAACATAAGAAGCTGTTTAACGTGTGTCTATAAGAGCATTTGTAAATACTTTTAGCACTGACTCGTAACGTTTCACCCAATAAAAGTTGCAACACAGTCGACTTCAATTCGAATGTTATGCATAACATCCATTCTTAAGGTACGTGGGATCCGCCTAATTTTTTATTGCATTGCATGAACCTTCTTGATTATTAATGGAACTCACGTTTCGGAGTGATACGTTCCTTGTCTGAATGACCCTCTGACGGAGCAAGCAGAGTTCGCGCCCAATCGAAGCCACACTGACGTAATGAGAGCGGCCACCGTTACGCAACGTCAACTCAGGTTTCTCAAGAAAAAGATGACCACGCCATGCGACGTAGCTGCACACTGGTTATTTTAGGAGTGAAGCTCCTTAAGCCGTGGGTCGTGCGTCCGCAATGCTTGTAGTAGTAGTAGTAGTAGTAGTAGTAGTAGTAGTAGTAGTAGCAGTAGTAATAGTAGTAGAAGGTAGCCACCTCTACGGCCGGACTAGAGGAGTGGCACGCGTGCACCCTTTTGAATTGTGGAGAAAACCCGTGCACGTTAATAATAAATAAAATATTTGGCAAATCCCATGTACTTGGGAATCCGCGTTATGCGAAGCGAAGTTGCGTAGGGAAGTTGACCATGTTGCAATTTTTTTATTGAGCGGCACGTCATGAAATGACACTAAATGTATGTGCAAATCTGGCACGCACAGACATATGTTAGAGAGTTGCAGATGTTTATACATATAACCAGTTCTTTGCAGTTGCGCAACGATGTGAACTGAAACATGCGTATTAGCAACACCAGAAGCTGATATGAAGCGCTGATGCTCGCGAAGATGATGGCCACGTAAACACCTTCAGATGATGATGGCCACGTAAACACCGGACACTGCCACGTAAATCACCTTCAGTGCACGGTACTTAACCCCAATTGACCTTAACCCGACATGACAGCTGTATCAGAGGAGTACATAAGTAATGTTTATAAAATTGGGTAGGCAACAGTGACCACTATTGACGTTTCATGGAGATTAGCGTATATATTTGAAAAGCAGTTCCAAGACTTGGCGTAGCTCAGTGGTAAAACACTTCATTGCCACGCCGAATGCTTAGGTTCGATTCCAGCTGAAACTCTGACATTCCTTTTCATTCGTCTGGTCGACGCTACCGATGTCAGGTATTTGTTAACGCTCGCGCGTTGAATTCGCCTATGTGTGTTCTCGTCGTTCCTCGGTAGATACTATAACTGTCAAGGACTTGTGGCACATACCCGCATACCAGCGGCGCATACCCCTCCCGTGGGTATGTGCCACTGTCTGGCGAGAAATGTTTGACGACGTACGCCACGGGATTGTTACATTATTCATGTCTTGAGCAGCGCGTCATATTCGTCAAATTATTTTACCCTCCCTTGCTAATTTTGGTTCAGGCCAAGTAAAAGGAATGACCACGGGAGCACCCAAACAAAAGCGGCAAGATAGATAGTTATCCAAGTCGCAAAAGTTCGCTAAAAAATGCTTCGTATTTCTAGATAGTTGTTTCTGATGAAATAACCTACAGAGACGAGTATCGGTGACTTAATCTCCAATAGAATGTGCCTTCAATTTGATGCTTACTAAAAAAAATCGCAGATTCCACGTACAGTCGAAATCGATTATATGCAAAGCACGAATGAGAAATGTTGATATGTCTCTTTAAAATCAGGACAACGTAACGAGGTGGAGGTAAATTATATCGTACATGCCTTCCGTGTCATGATTCTCATGTTTGGATGTGCCGTTTACCTTCGCGATCTATTCAGGTCAAGTGGTACCAAATTTAGTATATCGGGAGCTAGCGAAACGGCTGCGAGCACGCTATGAGCGTGGCATGTTGTCACGTTTTTACATGACACGTGGGTCACGATTATCTTGTTTGCACCAGTCATATATTTCGGCATCCATTTGCGTCACGGAACACCAAATTTGTTATATGTGGAGCTAGCAAAAGGGCCGCAAGTGCATCATGAAGGGCCCAATATACTCCAATGTAGCGTTGACGGGCGCGCCGCTGGGCACAGCGACAGCACTGTATGGTCTGACGCCAGGCGCTACCAGCGTCCGTCGGCGCAGCCCGACGGTAACCGGCGCGAAATGCGACATGCTGCATTTCGCGACGATGCATTACCCAGACAACACTGCGTCTCCCTATTTTCGTTACGGAGGGACAGCGTACGCGCTGAAACGCCCATGCGTCAAAGCAACGCAGCCCGGCGCGCGCCTGCTATGTATTATATGGCAGGACCAGCGCATGGCGAGGCAACGCTGACGTGACGCGACGAAATGAACGCCGGCGAGCACGTGCTCCACGTCACGTCGAAATATATTGGCGCCTTGACTGTGGCGATTGACCGCTAGGGGGCCACGGTGTGCGGACGCGCGTCACATTGGCTCCGCAGATTTTCTATGGTTTTCGGTGATTTATTTCCAGCCATTCAGTTCAGAGTATTCCCAAGTGACTGCAAAAGTCCTGCGGTCTCTCCCGATACCATTTGTGCAGGTGAGCCCGTGTTTCGGTCACTTTTCGAAGATTGCCCGTACCGCCACGCTGGCACGACAGTCAAGCCAGTAGAAAAGGCACGGTAGGCCTGAGAAGTCGTCGGAGCAAGCGGGTGCCCCATCCGCTGCGCCGGCGCCCGAAATGGAATTCGTGCAAGTCGAAGGGGAGGAGATATCGCCGACGGAGTTCGGAAAAGAGCAGGGATGGTGCGAGGTCAAACGAAACACCAAGAAGGCGGGTGGAGACGCCGACCCGGCGAAGAACCAGCAAGCAACGCCAGCGTCTACCGCGAAGGCGGCGTTTATACAGAAAGCGACGCAGTACGTGCGGAAGATCACCATGACGAGCTGAATGCCCAACCTGCCGACGGATGACTACAAGATCATCGTGCGACCCCGAGATGGCTTCAACGTATCCCACTACCAGAAGGACCGCGTCCACTGCTGCATACGCAACGCTGCAGGGGTGGGACGCGAGGTAGCCGAGGAGGACAGCGTCTGTCTCAATGAGCGACAAAACGTTATTGTGGTAAGCACGCCGTCAGAAGATCGCGCTAGACGATATGGAGGCATTTGCGAGCTGCGAATTGGCGACCGCGAGTTCGAAGCGAGTGCCTACAGAGCGGCCCCGGAGAACACGTCCAAAGGCCTCATCAGGGGCATATCGCTAGACGAAAAGCCGGCGGACGTCGTGAGAAGTCTGGTTAACCACCGCAACCCGAACGTCCTGCAGGCCAAGCGCATGGGAAACACGACCAACGTGATAATCCTTTTCGACGGCTACTACGTGCCTCGTTACGTAAACTACGGCGGGATGGTGATAAAGTGCACTCTTTACAAGAAACATATCGATATGTGCTACGAGTGTGGTCGTCTGGGACACAGGGCCGACCTGTGCCCCAACCCGAACGACAAGAAGTGCCGTGGGTGCTGATGCGGCAACCCGCCCGACGATCATCGGTGCGAGCCGGTGTGCCAACTGTGCGGAAAGGGTCACCTCACCGGAGACCGCAAGTGCAAAGCTAAGTACAAGACACCCTACCTAGTCAAGCGCCGACAGTGGGAACGCAGAATGCGCGAGGAGGCTGAGGCCGTCTACAGCAGTAGCAGCACCGTCAACGACGGGGAGGAGGGCTACGGACGACGCTACGCACCGAGACGACGTCGCGGCAACAGTCGATCGGCCTCGAGGGAGACCCGCGCGCGGAGCAGCACTCGCTCCCGTACTCGCTCTCGAGCCCGCTCTCGCAGCGTCTCCCGACCCCGTTCAGCGAAGCCTCGCAGCACGTCGACGGCCCGAGCCAACCACACAGCTGCAGCCAAAGGCGGAGGAGAGGTTGACCCCCATAAATTGAGGTGGGTGGACGTCGCCTCCGGACGTGCGCCCAGCGCACCGCTAACGCAAACCGAGACTGCCATTGATAGAAACCCAGATGTAGACAGACGCGGTAGCTCTGCTTACAAACGCAACAGCGACCCAGAAAGTCTAGTGCAGAAACGATTGGATCAATTCGAATCAATAATCCAAGAACTAAAGCAGGAAAATGCAAGGTTAAGAAACGAAATTGCCACGTTGAAGGGGGAGGCCCCGACAGTTCCCTTTCCTCCTCCTCCCCCAATTAAACCCGTCGCAGCCGACGCGGCTGCTAGTACAGCCGAGAGTGGGGAGGAAGTCATGGAGGCTCAAGACGCGCACCCCGCACCCACCAAACGTAAGGCACTTGACCCGGAACAATTCGACGTCAAATCGCAGAAACGCGAGAAGGAACTCCGCGAATGAGTCGATAGACTCGACGACAAGGTAGACGCGATGATGACCCAACACGCGCAGCAAACCACGCAACTTAACAACGCGATTGCTCCGCAAACCGCACAAACCGAACAGTTGAGCATTGCAATATCTCAGCTCACGAAAATGGTCGCGACGCTTCAAACGCGCATAGACAATATCGAAATGCGACTTCCGGGCGCAGTGGGTCGCCCAGTACGAACGACTGGGAAACCGTACTTTAGGCCGTTACCTGACGAAGAGGCGCAGGATCAGCCGGACGGCAAACCATAACACGTACAGTCACCATGGCTCGACACGAAACCACACAAACACAACGCCCACAACAGCATAACACACGGAACACGTTCACTATCTGGCAGTGGAACTGCAGGGGGTACAGGAGGAAACGGGCGCTTCTCCAACAATTCTTATGTAGCCGGCAACGACCGGACGTAATACTATTGCAGGAAACCAATGACCCGGTCAAGCTGGCGGGGTGCAAATCTATAGACGAAGCTGTGACCGCGGGAGCCCCACCGGCCGCTGCAACGCTGGTGCGACGCAACCTCACCGTGGCGCAACGCGAACTTAAGAACGCTAGCATACCGCATGTACTCATAGAGCTCATCCCGACGAAAGGGCGCGGCCCCGGCCTGTTTGTGCTGAACGTGTATAGCAGACCCAATGCCAGACACCGCTTTAGCACGTTACTGCGAGAGGCGCGCGAGGCAGCTGCCGACGGGCCCTTGCTCATCGCGGGCGACTTCAACGCGCCCCACGCGGCGTGGGGGTACGGCTACGAAACGCCAAAAGGTAAGCGCCTTTGGGACGATGCGCAGAATGAGGGCCTCGAGCTCATCTCAGACCCTTCCGCGCCTACGCGCAGGGGCAACAGCGTATGTGCAGACACCTCACCCGACCTCACATTTACCAAGAACGTTGCTAGCGTGCGATGGCACAATACACAGGAGGACCTGGGTAGCGATCACTCAGTGATCGAGATCCAGGTTGACGCTGAACCTCACCACCGCGTTCATCGGGAAGGTACCAAGGGCAAGAACCACCGGCTGGTGGATTGGGACGCGTTTCGCAAAGTCCGGAAAGAGCAGAATCGTGGCAGTGTGGCTATTGAGGATATAGATAGCTGGACTGCGACGCTCAAGGGCGATTTAGAAACGGCGACGCGGGAGGTTCCGCCAGAAGCACAGCTCGAAGTGGTAGACAGCAAACTCCTACACATGTGGGAAGCCAAGCGCAGCCTGCAAGACAGGTGGAAGCGTCAACGCCACAATCGAACGCTGCGCAGACGCATAGCACGGCTAAGCAGGGACATGGAAGAGCACGCGTTACAGGTGTGCAAAACGCAATGGGAAGAGATCTGCAATGAGATGGAGAACCAGCTGGGACGGGCCAAGACGTGGCATCTCCTCCGGCACCTCTTGGATCCGGAGGAAACGAAAACATCGCACGCACATAAGTTTAACAAGTTGCTGCACGACTACAAGGGCACCCACGCGGACTTTCTAGATGACGTGCGAAGCCGTTACTTTCAGTCTCGTAGCCCCCTCGCGCATTCGGCATACGCATGGGAGGGTGAGGGTAACGCGGAGCTAGACGAGGACTTCAGCGTTGCAGAGGTGAGGGCGGTGCTGCACAGGCTCAACACAAAGTCGGCGCCAGGCCCGGACGGGATAACCAACAAAGTGCTACGTAACTTGGACGATGAGTCGATAGAACAACTGACGGCTTACATGAACGAGTGCTGGAATGCGGGCGCTATACCGAACTCGTGGAAAACGGCGCGCATAATTATGATCCCCAAACCGGGCAAACGAGTACAGATTGACAACCTTCGACCGATATCCCTGACGTCCTGCGTTGGTAAGGTCATGGAACACGTGGTTCTCGCTCGCCTTACCAACTACCTCGAGGACCGAAACATGCTCCCACACACGATGCTGGGGTTCCGTCGTAACCTTTCCACGCAGGACGTTATGCTTCAACTCAAGCATGATATCGTAGACAATCCCACACGATCCACCAAAGCGATACTCGGGCTCGACCTCAAAAAGGCGTTCGACAACGTTAGCCATGCTGCAATACTTGAAAGTATACGAGCGTTGGGACTGGGCGAGAGAACGTACCACTACGTACGGGATTTTCTTACGGGCAGCCGGGCCCGATTAGTGATCGGCGGACTAGAATCGCAGGACATATACATGGGTTGTACGGGCACGCCGCAGGGCTCCGTAATCTCGCCCATGCTCTTTAACCTCGTGCTTGTCGGATTACCACAAAAACTCGCTGAGATAGAAGGCCTCCACCATAGCTTGTACGCCGATGATATCACCCTCTGGGTTGCCGAGGGAAATGACGGCCACGTAGAGCAAACGCTGCAGGAAGCCGTCGACGCGGTGCAGGACTACCTTCGCGACACTGGCCTCGAATGTTCCGCCGCTAAATCGGAGCTCCTGCTCTATAGACCCTCGCGCAGGGGCCGCAAACCCAAGAACGCCGATTCCGCATTCGAGTGCGCATATAAAGAAATTAATGTACGCACATCAGACGGCGCTGTCATCCCACAAGTTAACACCATTAGGGTACTGGGCTTGCGCCTGTCCGCCAACGGCCACAACGGCGAAACCGTTCGCAGACTAGAGGGCGCGGTCAATGAAACAATCCGGTTGCTGAAACGAATAACAAATCGGCATAGCGGAATGAAGGAAAGCAATACCATTCGCCTGGTACATGCTTTCGTTATGAACCATATAACGTACGTCGCCTCCTACCTCAAGTGGCAGGCGACTGAACGCACCAAACTAGATTGTCTCATCCGCAAGGCGTACAAACGCGCAATCGGATTACCGGCCAATACCAGCACGGAAAAATTTCTCGAGCTGGGGTTGCACAATACTCTAGATGAGATAATCGAAGCACACAACATCGCCCAGTACGAACGTCTGGCGAAGACCAGAACTGGTCGACACATCCTCGAGACACTAGGTATCAACTACCATACGCAGCGCGGCGAAAAGGTCGGGATACCCAGACGTATTCACGAGCGCATCGTCGTTCTGCCGTTGCCTAAGAACATGCACCCGACACATCACATCGGTCGGCGCAACAGGCGCGCCCAAGACCTTGAAAAGAAATTCGGCAATAGCAAAGACACAGTTTACGTGGACGCGGCCCGTTACGACTGCCACCGTGGCTTCGCGGTCGCGATCACGGATCATGTAGGAACTTGCGTCACGAGTGCGACGATAGGCACGGAAGAGACGGAGGCAGCGAAGAAACTGCCATAGCCCTCGCGATAGCCACCACGGACGCCGAGGTGATAATAGGCGACTCGCAGGCGGCGATACGCAACTACGCCAGCGGCCGGATCTCCCGCGAAGCGGCCCGCATTCTCGAAATTCACGAACGCAACATCTGCCGCAAAAACGACAGTTTCCTCGTATGGACCCCCGCCCACACGGACCCTCCGCTTGCGGGCAACGCGACTGCCCACGCCGCGGCTCGAGGACTTACACGCCGAGCTGCGACGCCTGCCGACAGTCCCGATGTCTCGCACGCTTCGACAGCGATGCAGGAATGGACGTGGGGGGATCGCATGACCACTTTCAGAGACATCACGCAACACTGCAGACTGAACAGATGCAAATATCCACCACCCCACGCCAAACTAAACAAGAAACAGCAGGTTGTCTGGAGACAACTACAGACACACACGTACCCGAATCCGGTGATCCTTCGCCTCTGCTACCCAGGCATTTATACGTCCGACGCGTGTAAGGCGTGCGGAGCCAGAGCGACGCTGCAGCACATGCTGTGGAAGTGTACCGGTAACGCGCAGCAGTACCCTACGAACCCGGTAGACATGGCAGTCTCGAACCGCGAGGCGCGATGGGAGGCGGCTCTGCTCAGCCATGACCTTGCCGATCAACTGTGGGCCGTCCGGCAAGCCCAGGATGCCGCCCGGGTCCAAGGACTCGAGGCCGTCACCTAGGCAGGGGTGCTTGTAGCCCCACCCCGCTCAATGACGCCGGACATGTTCAATAAAGTTTCTACTCACTCACTCACTTGACTGTGGCATGTAGTCATGTTCTCACATAACACGCTTCTTATGATTATCCTGTTTGGACCACTCACATACCTTCCTACCTTCATCATTCATTGGCGCCACGTAATGCCAAATTTGGCATATATGAAGCTAGCGAAACGGTCGGGAGCGCATTTTGAGTATAACATGTAGTCATGTTGTTACATGACACGCATGTCGTGATTATCATGTTTGGATCTATCATTTACCTAAGTCGCCCACTCGCGTCACATAATACCGAGTTTGGTACATGTGAAGCTAGCGAAACGGCCACGAGCGCATCATGAGCGTAGCATGTAGCCATGTTGTTACATGACATGCATCTCATGTTTATCATGTTTGCACCAGTATCCTACCTTCGTCATCTATTCACGTCCCGTAAAATCAAACTTGGTATAAGTGAAGCTAGCAAAATGGCCGCGAGCGCATCATGAGCGTGGCATGTAGTCATGTTGTTACATGACACGCATGTCGGGATTTTCATGTAAGCGTTTGTCGCTTGTGCTCTCCATGCAATCATGCCATACCATACCAGTTTTGCAACATTCCATGCGAATGAAACCACCGCAAGAGCTGCAGGACCATGAAATCTAAATCATTACATTCATGACATACGTGTCATGTTGTTCAAGTTATGATAGTCAAATATGTTCTTTATACAGTCATGTTGCGCCATACCAAGTTTGGCATCGATACCATAATAAAAACGGCCAGGAGAGCTAAAAGTCGTAGGCGCCTAGATAGATAGATAGATAGATAGATAGATAGATAGATAGATAGATAGATAGATAGATAGATAGATAGATAGATAGATAGATAGATAGATAGATAGATAGATAGATAGATAGATAGATAGATAGATAGATAGATAGATAGATAGATATATAGATAGATAGATAGATAGATAGATAGATAGATAGATAGATAGATAGATAGATAGATAGATAGATAGATAGATAGATAGATAGATAGATAGACATGCTCTAAGAAGCCGAAGTTCGCTAAGAAAGGCTTCGCTTTTAAAACTAATATGAGAAGGACGCACTTTGAACACTATCTGACCAGAAAAAGTTGCCACGTTATACTCGCTGGGCGTAACCTCCTTCGTTTTAGCAACGTTTAGCGATGGTTGAACCGCAGTGCTATGAACTAGCGGTGGTGAAAGGTGAGAACTAGACACGAAGCGCAGGCCGTAAGAGAGTGCGTGCGTACTGTTCCTCTAGTCCGTCCGTGCCACCTCTCATTTAGTCCTTGGTTTGTCCGCTGGATGGCGGTACTTTTATACGATGAAAAGATGCGAGGCTTCGGTACTTGGAGTGTTCACTAGATGGACGGATGGATGGACAGACACACGAACGTACGGACAGACAGACAGACAGATGCACGGATGGATGAATGGACGTGCAGACTAATGCATGGATGGACGGAAGAACGCAGGGACAGACGCAAGGACGGGCGGATGCACGAACGAACGGACGCGCAGACGGACGAACGCACGGACGAAGAGAAGCAAGAACGAACGGACAGTTGGAAGCGCGAACGGCCTGACGGATGCTTCGCCCCACTCATCGTCATGCTCTCCGTGGATATGCTGCGATTTTCCTTGTGCGCTCAATCATGGTACGCATGAACAAATATGTTTAAACAACTCGAATCTGACTTTGTCTGCTGAAACAACGCCGTAGTTCACTTCCCCGAGGCGATGAAGAACTCGGTAGGGTCCGAAGTACCGACATAACAATTTTTCTGGGCGTCCACGTTGACGTATAAGAGTGCAAACCCAAACTAGGTCACCGGGTTCGTATATTACTGCTCTGTGGTGGGTGTTGTACCGGCGAGCATCTTGATTTTTGCTGCGATAAAATGCGAAAGCGTGCCAGCTGCCGGGCGCCTTCAGCACGCTGAACAAATACACCCGCGTCCGGGGTAATCATGTCAGGCAGAGTTTGTTGGAGCATGATGTCAATCATTGTGGTGACGTCGCGGCCGTAAACCAGACGAAAAGGAGCAAATCCGGTGGTTTCCTGCAGAGCGGCATTGTAGGCAAATGTAATATACGGGACGACTTCATCCCAAATCTTTTTATCCTTGGCGACATACATCGAAAGCATATCTGCAATCGTTTTGTTAAGGCGTTCGGTTAACCCGTTAGTCTGCGGGCGGTACACAGTTGCTGTTCGGTGCGTCGTGCCGTTCAGCAACAGGATTTCTCGGAGTCTTCAGCCGTAAAAGCAGTACCACGATCTCTGAGGACGACAGCGAGAGCACCATAGCGGAAAACGATGTTCTTGATAAAAAAAATGGCAACATATCCACGGAGTGAATGATGGGGAGTGGGGCGAAGCATTCGTCCGTCCATTCGTTCTTGCTTCCGTCCGTTCCTGCGTACGTCTGTGTAACCGTCCATGCGTCCATCCACCCGTCCGTGCGTGCGTCTGTTCGTGCGTCCATCCCTGCGTTCGCCCATGCATCCGTGCCTGCGTCCGTTCATGCGTCCATCCATGCATCTGTCTGTGTGTTCGTTCGTCCACCTATTCAGCACTCCAAGTACCACCATCTCGCATCTTTTCATCATATATTTTCCATATAGAAGCACCACCATCCAGCGGACATTTCAAGGACTAAACGGGAGGTGGCACATGCACACTTCCTTACGGCTTGCGCTTCGGGTTTACTTCCCACCTTTAACCACCTCGAGTTCATGGTATATACTAGTTCACTGTATTCATGGCTATGCGGCCTAACGCTCGCTAAACCTTTCTAAAACCAAGGAGGTTACACCCAGCGAGTATAACGTAGCAACCCTTTCTTGTCAGATCGTGCTCAATGTACATGCCAATAGCTGCTAATGGGGATCGCAGCGCGCGCGTTACCTAAAGGCCGAATGCTCCTGTCTCTCATTCCCCTTTAGCAGCCATTAACATGTGCATTGAGCACTATCTTTTATTGTTCAACAACGCACAGAAGAAATCTCTCACCGGAACCACCTTGGAGGTCAAAATTGTAAGGACCGCTACTTTGGGTATGTGCCACTGGTGGTTACGTACTACGAGGGACGCACAAGCAACGCCATAAGGAGCTTCGCCCCTAAAAGTCAGCCATATCGGAAGCAGTTGCTCGCTGGGCGGCTCGTGTTTCGCAGCATCTGGTTAAGTAGCTGGTGGCAACCACAATTCAGCGGTTACCAGCCGAAGACTTCAGAAATGGGCTGAGTAAATCCATCCCGACCTTTTCAAAAGGTGCGTGAAGGGGTCGTAAAGGCTGAAGCAGACCGGCTGGTTACGTCGTTGGATTTTTGCGGCGCTGACAGGCTGTGCTTGTCTTGACGTACTGCTGGACGATTTTCGTAAGTTTGCGCCAGTAGTATTTGTCCTTGATTCGTGTCAGAGTACGCGTGAAGCCAAGATGCCCTGACGATGGTTTGTCGAGACAAGCACGCAAAGTATCATCGCGGAGAGCTGCAGGAACGACGAGGACGTAAACAGTTTTCGTTGGATGACAGTTGCGCTTGTAGAGGATGTCTTGGCGTAGACAGAAAGTTGACAAATTACGCGCAAACTGACTTGGGGGGTTGTGGGTGACGTCCCTCAAGGTTTTCGATCAGTGGTTGTAGTTCGAAGTCTTCACGTTGCTGCTCAGCCACGTTTAATTATGCGAGAATAGCAAGGCAGGTGAAGTCTTCTTCCTTTTCTTCTGAAGTGATCTCGACCGGGGTGCGGGAAAGACAGTCAGCGTCGGTGTGTTTCTGGCCAGACTAGTAAACCATCGTTATATAGAATTCCTGTAACCGAAGGCTCCATCTTGCGAGATGGCCCGAAGGATCTTTCAGATTTGCTAGCCAGCAGAGAGAATGGTGGTCACTGACGATTCGGCAGGGGCGTCCGTACAAGTAGGGCCTGAATTTTGTTATGGCCCGTACAACTGCCAGACATTCTTTTTCAGTCGTCGAGTAGTTCTCCGCAGATGACAACGCGCGGTTAGCGTAGGCGATGACGCTTTCCACGCCATCTTAATATTGCACGAGAATAGCTCCGAGGCCAAGGTTACTCGCGTCAGTGCGGACTTCTGTGTCTGCTTCAGTGTCGAAGTGACCAAGGATCGGTGGCGTTTGTAGGTGTTGTTGAAGGTTGCGGAAAGCGTCCGATTGTTTGGGACCACAGACGAAGGCGACGTCGTCTTTGACGAGTTGTTGTAGAAGGTCGGTGATTTTCGAAAAATTCGGCACGAAGCGGCGGTACTAAGCACCAAGGCCCAGAAAGCGGCGTACATCATGCTTTGTTCTCGGTATCGAAAACAAGGCAACTGCCATAGCCTTCTCAGTGTAGGGGCGAACACCACTGCTGCTGACAATGTGGCCAAGTAATTTTAGTTCCTCATATACAAAATAACACTTTTCTGGTTTTAGGGAGAGGCCGGCAGTGCGAATAGCCAGAAGAACCACCTCAAGCCGCTCAATGTGCTGTGCAAAAGTCCTAGAAAAAACGATCACGTCGTCTATTTACACTAAACAAAAATGCCACTTCAGGTCACATAAAACCGTGTCCACCATTCCTTGGAATGTGGATGGAGCGGAGCACAGGCCAAAAGGGAGAACTTTAAATTGACAGAGACCGTCAGGTGTAATAAACGCTGTTTTTTCTCGGTCCCGTTCATCTACTTCAATCTGCCGATATCCGCTACGGAGATCCATGAAAGAGAAGTAACGGGCGTGTCTCAGGCGATCCAAGGAGTCATCAATGCGAGGAAGAGGATATACATCTTTTTTCGTTATCTTGTTCAGTTTGTGGTATGTCGACGCAGAATCATAGTGGACCATCTTTCTTTTTATCCAGAACAACTGGTGACGCCCAAGGACTAGTCGATGGTTGAATTACGTCGACGTCGAGCATTTGTTTCACTGGATGACAGATGGCATCCTGCTCCTTCTGCGATACGCAGTAAGCATGTTGGCGCACGGTTTGGACGTTGGGCTCAGTGATAATTCTGTGCTTAATTAGAGGGGTTTGCCGGACTTTCGACATAGTGGCAAAACAGTCACTAAAGGATGAGAGAAAACTGAGAAGCCTTGCCCTCTTAGGTTCTTCTAGCTGACGATTGACATTGAGGCGACTAGTCACGTCAGTATCGCAGCTGTCCTCAGTCGAAATCGTCGTAATCAAAGGGAAGGCGTCCAAATCATCCAATGCCTCCAAGTAAGCTATGGTTGTGAGTTTCGCAAAATGCCTGTATTCGTCACTGAAGTTCGTAACTAAAAGCGTAGTCTGGCCATTTCGGAGTTGAACGAGACTTCGAGCAATGGCTACTTCTCGACCAAGCAATAACGTCAGGTTACTTTGAACGAACTGCCTGATTTCGTTAAGAACAACGTGCGTAAGAGCAGTGCCACTGGGAGGGGACGCTGCATGAGATAGATTTCCGATGTTCTTCGCGTACAGTTTACCGTATGAGTTCTGTGAGGACCTCCCTGTTATCACCTCCTGGTACAAGCGAGCACGCAGCGGACATGGCCGTCTGACGCTCATACTGTGACAACCACTGCCGAAACATGCGCTCCATAATTGTGGCCTCACGTATGAACTCCGACACAGTCGTAGGAGGGTTGCGTACAAGGTCCGCGAAAAGTTGCTCCTTTACGCCTCGCATTGGTAGGCGCACCTTCTCGTCTTCTGGCATGTGGGGATCAGCCCGTCGAAACAATCGCGACATCTCCTCGACAAACATTGCGACACTCTCGTTCGGCATTTGAAACCGCGAAGAAAGTGTCTGCTCCGCTCTATCTTTCTGTTCGGGGTTACTGAACGCCTCGCGAAGCTGCTGATGGAATTCCTGCCAACTTGCGAATGAAGTTTCGTGGTTCTCGTACCACACTCTTGCCGCGTCTAAGAGGGAGATGTACACGTTCTTCAACATGCGGCGATTGTCCCAGTCGTTGATGGCAGCGACCCGGTCGAAATGGTCAAGCCAGTCTTCGCCATTCTCATCGGCATCACCATGGAATGGGTTGGGTGTGCGAGGCGTGTTGATGACACAGGGTACGCTAGCAAATGGGTCGTGCTCGGTTTCGGTGTCTGATGTGGCAAACATTACCCTCACGGAACTTGCCAAGGGGCCGTACTGTGGTGGTAGTCCTCGAAGGCAGCGGCTGCTTCGACGGATATCAGCAGACCCCGGTGCACTCGCGGTGGTTGCTTCTGGTTCAGTACCTGCAGGCATAAGACGTTGCAGCACAGTACCCAGCACCTCCACCAGTCTGTCGCGAGAGGAAATGATAGACAGGGGCCCGAAGTGGACGACCTCGCCACGCCATACCTCCTCCCTTATCACCCCCTCTTTAGCGGCGCCGCTTTATGCGTGTCGCGTAGTTGATATCACGCGATAACCCAGTTTTCTCAGATTTCGAAACTGTCACCCACGTTCCTGATGTGCTTTGTGGAATTTGCCAGAAGCCCGCCACGGTCCCCCGTCCGGCGAGCCATCTATCGGCATGCCGCAAATGAGAACATAATCGGTCCCTCCCCACCAAGAGATCGCTCCGCGGCGTCCGCTCACCCAAAGTATTCTTCCACCATGGGCATGGTCCATGCGCGGATTCGCTGATTTCATAGTAGCTGATGCAGTAGGTATAAGCGCGGCGTGGCGGTGGCTTTTCCATTGATACTGCATTGGCGCATGCGGGGTTTGACATAACATCACACTAGCATATCGTAGTAGCTAGGTGGTGCACAGTGGAAGATTGGCTATAGTTAGGCAAAGGTGGGCTGAGCTCTTGCGGTCGACGCCACTTTTACGTCCTGACGCAACAGCTTTGCTGTTAAATGAGCAGACACAACTACGTGAATACAGGACAGCTTCTTTCTATCGCGTGGTAGCGTACGTCTTGCTCTGAATACTTCACTGTTCATTCTAAACTTAATAACGGCGAACTATCCCGAGCAATACGTACCCTACTGTGCGATAACAAGAAGCTGTTCTGTATTCACGTGGTTGTGTGTGAAACTTTGACACTCTGGAAGATAAGTAGGAACTCCCGCATGCAGCAACACTATATATAGTGCATGAAGTGCTCTGCATTATTTACAATTCGTTATAATAACCTAACATAACTTTATTTTTCTTAAAGACCCCTCGAGGGGGGTAATACATAAAGATGGGTTAACATATAAAAAAGTTATTATTGTCACAAGTTTTTATCTTAAAAATGGGCACATATTTAATCAAAAAATGATTATGGGCATTCGGTGGTGACAACACCACGGGGAAGGTCATTTCAGTCGTTTGCTGTCCGTACAGCCCCGCCACGGTGGTCTTGTGGCTAAGGTGCTCGGCTGCTGACCTGCAGGTCACGGTATCGAATCCCGGCTGTGGTGGCTGCGTTTTTGGTGGAGGCGAAAATGCTGTAGGCCCGTGTGCTTAGATTTGGGTGCACGTTAAGGAACCTCAGTTCTAAATTTTCGGAGCCCTCCATTACAGCGCCTCTCATAATCATATGGTGGTTTTGGGACATTAAACACCGCATATCAATCAATCAATCAATCAATCATTCAATCAATGCTGTCCGTACAAAGAAGGACTAAGAAAAAATGGTCGTCCTAATCCATGGCAGGGTAACTTGAAATGATTTAGAAGTGTTGTGAGATATGCGGGCTGGTGGAATGATGTGTGGATGACGAAGCATGCTGTGAAAAAAAATCATATGAAAAAGGCTGAGACTAATAATGGTGCGGCGGATGTCAAAGCTTGAACTAGCCGTTTTTTTAGTGATAATACACTGGTATTGTATAAGTACGAAGAATGAATTAACCTGATGACACGGCTTTGAACTGCCTCGAGTGAGTCCATCAAATAGGCTTGATGTGGGCTCCAGACTGCAGATGCGTATTCCAATTTGGACCGGATAAGGGACTTGTAGGCTTGTATCTTGACATGCTTAGGTGCATGCTGGAGGTGACATTCCAGGAAACGCAGGCATTTGTTCGCTAATGATATGATGTTAGTAATGTGCGCGCGCCAGTTCAGATCATTACATACGGTGACACCGAGATACTTGATATGACAGCACGTGTTCGAGGGTAACGCTAGCAATTACATAAGGGAAAAAAATAGGTTGTGCTGGCGATGAAATCAAATGTTCTTGCATTTGTTAGGATTAAGTTTCATCAGCCACAGGTCGGCCTGCGGGTGCTCAGGTCTGTGTATATATAGCGTCGCGGCTGCATACGCTAGGCAAAGTCCATTACTTCTAGCATAATACCTGAGTTGTGGTGTACCTGTGTGAACTGCTTGCATCACATATCGCTAGTAGAACATTTCCTTAAACAAAAACACCCACAGTATTCATCAGTAGCGCAAATTCTCATGCACAATTGCAGTTTTTGAAGAATACGTCACCCTCGAAAGGCGTCCGTTAACGTGCTCTCAGGGACCACTACCTCCACTTTTCAATGTTTTTTTTTATTTTCCACTCTTCAAATATAGTGCAGGTTGGCATACCGGAGACTTGTATGATTGATTTGACTAGCATTACGCTCTTTCCTGCATCTCTCTATTGACAGAGTGCGCTGCGGTGCCGTTTTGAAGCAAATTTCTCACGTCGTGCTTACAAAGGAACCCGAATGGCTGATCAGAACTGAGAAACAAAGGTGTAATGGCTCGTGCAAGCAGGTCATCAGCATCGTACAGACTCATGTGTATTAAGCCACAGAAGACGTGGCGCGCACTGACCGCACTTTCCCAATCTGTATCGACCAGTATCGGAGCCTGACCCATACCGCAGCCCCTACTTCTCCTTCCACCTTCCATCCCTCCGTTCTCTTCTTTCTCCGCACGAGTACGAAGCTTTTCACAGTTCTTTGACGCACCGGTCCTCGAAGCTACAGTGGCCTACTCTGAAGCTTCGTGTCACGAAGCGCAACGATAGATGAACAGGGATGATTCAGCACGCATCGCACCATCGTCCACGGTGGCACACGATCGCAAGAAGGACGTCAGAGGTCGGAAGAAGGGAGAGAGTGGTAGTATGTAGGAAGAAGGGGGGGGGGGGGCCTGCGGGAGAACCTCGTGGCGAGGCAGCAGCGCAGGGCCGTCATCCGAGCGCGGCGAGTGCGCGCCGCTTTTGTCCTCTCGGGGAGTCCGGACGGACGATCCCTTTGAGGTCCACCCGAGCGGCAAGGCCCCGCCGCCGCCGGATGGACGCGGCGCTAGCTCGGCCGGACGCGAGTGCCCACCGCCGCCGATGGCTAGGCCACGGCAATGACGGACGTACGCACACACGCACGCACGAACTGCGACCGCAGAAGCACGGATGCAGATAAACCGCTCGCCAACGCACATGCACTGACAGCCGTCGGCTCCTGTCCTACTCTGGCCTGCGCCACAGACGCGCAAGCCAGGTACACTCGAGGACACATCACGAATTCACAGACGCACACTGGACCCCGTATAGTCCCGCGCTATGGTAACAGACAGGGCGAGTACGGCGTGGGTGTACGCACACACAACGTCGCATCCGCGTATGCACGTGTGCGCGCCACGTTACGCCGCTGTTGCTGAAGCTGCAACTTGGAACGAGTCGTCCTTTTGTTGGCGCGGTACACACAGTGCTACAGACGGCCACGCGCTGTTGGCTACTAACAGAAAAAAAAAGAAATAAGATGGCGACAGTCAATAGAGTTGGAGAGCACGCAGAGGCACCTGTTCCCCGGGTGCTTACTCGATAACGAGTTCTGTGATGAAACTCGCACTATATAGAATAACGCTCAAACAGCGGGGCTGCCCCGACTGTCACGTGGTGCCCCTATATAGTCCACTTGGCCGCGTAAGTTGGCGAGTCCTCAAGAATCTCCGGCACCTCATTTTACTCGCCGATTTTCTTGTCCCGGCGAGTTCCATCGGACAATGTCGTTACCACAGCCTCGGTGCATACATAGTTCTCGTGTGCTAATGATGAAGCACTTAATTGCCGGTAAAGACCGAATAAAAACGTGATGTGATCATAATGAACACAGCCAGATGTGAGTCCTGGCTTCAGCAAAGGTAGGTTTGTCACCCGCACACTTCTGAATGTATGGATAGATATGTGTGGTTTAACGTCCCAAAACCACCATATGATTATGAGAGACGCCCTAGTGGAAAGCTCCGGAGATTTCTGCCACATGGGGTTCCTTAAAATGCACCCACTTCGGAGCACACGGGCCTACAGCATTTTCGCCTCCATTGAAAATGCAGTTGCTGCAGCTGGGATTCAATCCCGCAACCTGCAGGTAAGCAGCCGGCTACCTTAGCCACTAAACTGCCGCGTGCCACCCGCACAGTTCTGCACACGTATTGCAATAAATGTGATCTAGGGTAACTTGAGTACACAGAAATGGAGGTCAGAACCATTTGTATGATGTCGACAGCGCCAGCGCATTTTTTTTTCTTATCTCAACGCTGTGCCTTTTTTTAAAAAAAACTTCCCCGGAGCGCGGTGACCACTTGGTATAGTCTGGACTCCTCTAATCTCCACACCTTTCATTTTCTCCTCCGTCTGTATTCCTCGACAACTATATAACATTTCTGCGTTAGGTATTGTTGTATCTCGAAGAATCGGGAAAACAGAAGTATGAAATAAAATTTAGTTCGAGAGTTATCTCGAAGATCAATAACATCTCCAATGCAACCTCTTTGAATATATTTCATAGGGTCACTTATGCATTTACCTCCGACGACTCGAACGCGAAAGAAATCTGGCACGGCTATTTTGCCGTGTACTTATTACTTACTATAAATGCTCAACGATCAGTATATAGTCATCATCAATTAACGTTAATCCCTTTAAATTGCACTAATTTGGTTCCACTTGTTCACTCGACCTGAAGACTAATTATTCACTTAACCTATTTTGGTTATCATTAAAATTAAACTTTCATTCAGTACCCATTTCTATGCATTATCGCCATACATAAACACACTCATACTACTGCACACCTTTGTTTGGCTTACGCTCCTTTAAAGATCAGTAAGCCAAGCCCCGCAAAGCCTTCTTTTATAGACGATAGTCTCTCTTGGGGACCTTCGACGCAAAAATTTTGGTCTGTCTGTCTCTACATTTGTTCACCCTTAACGGTACCCTAAATGACACCAGATGCTACCCCAAACAGCCCACCCCATCCGCAGCACCCACCAATATTGCTTAAGATTCAGCGTTCATACTTGTGCGATTGTCAATTAAAAGCAATTATTGTGCATATCTGAGGCACAATAACACGCCAATATTCTGTATGTATGTTTTTACTGGAAAAGGCATACATGAGTAATTCTAAGAACTGTAGCGTTTATCACGCTGCGCTGGTCATGCAACGCATGCACGAAAAAGCAAGTGTTGTCAACGCTTTGCTAAAATGACACAGTGGTGGCACCTACCCGTCACCTTGCGTTCTACACCTTATCACTTCCGAGACGTAAGCACAGGCCGCGCGCTTCGTTTTCCAAGGTAACTGCCCGATAGCGCTCATGTCTCAGGTGTGACGTAATTTGATGCGCTCGTTCACCTCCGCTGCACGCTCAAAGTACTCTAACGCTGCCCCTCCAGAATACCATTCACTGAAGTTTTTGCGCAGAACATCAAATAAACATTTTGTTCACCCTCTTTAGACGCAAGACTGTCGTCTTTCGACGACATTTGCCGTGTAACATGCAGATACGGGGCCTATTTTTTTATATACTGGTGAAACCGTCTCGGTTTCGCGGAACCTTTTCTATGATAATGGAGGTGACGACTCTTCTTGGATTATCAGCACCTACATACGCAAAGGTATCAGCCAAGAGTCTGGCGAATTACACAGCTTGGCTTTATTATTACTACTTTTCAGTGCTAATAGAGGTTACAGATGGAAATATAATGAAACGCTAATTATAACGCATTCTATTTTAAGCTTATCGAATTCTTTGTGACCTCCCAATGAGACGAGATCTTTCACTAGGATACCATATTATAGAAGTATAAGTGCTCAATACAATTAATAATTCTGGTGTCACACGGGCACCTTTAATCGCGATCAGGGCGATCCGGATCGGTTTTATTAATCGCGATCAACTTTATGGCCACTGCTACACGGCTCAAGTTAATCCAGTTAAAGCTTTGGTCAGACGAAGTGCACCAGGTGACACTTGCGTGGTCACTGCTGTAAAACACATCATTGACAAAACGCAGTGTACGATGTTTCTATACATCCATTTATCAGCGATTTGTTATTCGTGCAAAGACCAATGGAACGTCAAAAACTTTGCGTGTCACTGCAAAAGTAATTTCATAGATCCATCAGTTGGTAGAGTTTTCATTGCATTTTCGTGTGTTTATTTGCGAGAATTTTAATCTTCACTTTTATTCCTGATGGCACCTGCTCGTTACCATCCAGTCACAGCGAAGCGGAAATCCATTGTACGCGCCAGAGTTTCACTTCTGGCGCCTCCAGTCTCCAAGTTGCTCCTGCCAGCGGTCAATTACTGTAAAGGCCATATATAGTAATTACTGTAAAGGCCATATATATATAAAGGCCATATATATGTAAAGGCCATATATGTAAGTACATATATAGCTTTTTGAATCTGCTTACAGAACTATGCTTGATATTCTTGTTTCTTTTGCTTTCAACAAACTCGGCCAGGGGCTGCAGGCGACACATAATCGCGATCTCTCTACCAGATCGCAGCACGCGGATCGCGATAGTCTTGGTCCCGATCGTGCCTGATCGCGATTACAAGTTACCGTGTAGCATTACCTAATCCGGATCATGGTTAATCCGAATCGACACTGATCGTGAATAAAAATACCCGTGTGACACCGGTATACATTTATTTGAGTCACGTGGGAGATTTTCGATACCATTGAGAACATTCCTGTCCGAGTGCTTGAGCGCAAGGCCCCGACAGATTACAGAACGGCCGACGTATCTGGTAGACCACGTTGCTGCAATATTATTTGTTCAACTGCGCCAGAGGACCGTCTTCCTTATCTTTATCGGCTTGGCTTCATACTTTCACAAAGAAGTGAGAGTCATGGCAAAGCCGCAAGGATGAAGTAAACACGCAGTTCACGAGCATGGAGCCTCCAGGGGCGCAGGTGGCTCCAGCAGGCTTTTTCGCTTTGTTGACCTTTTTGTACCAGATGCCTTCTTTTCACCACGTCACCCTTTTCATAAGACATATACGGCTTTCACCTTAACGATTCCACCTTCCCATTTATATATAAAATATGTCGTTACTAATATTCAGACCATCGATTCATTGAACGTGATTATTGATTGATTTGTGGGGTTGAACGTCCCAAAACCACCATTTGATTATGAGAGACGCCGTAGTGGAGGGCTCCGGAAATTTTGACCACCTGGGGTTCTTTAACGTGCACCCAAATCTGAGTACACGGGCCTACAACATTTCCGCCTCCATTGGAAATGCAGCCGCTGCAGCCGGGAATCGAACCCGCGACCTGCGGGTCAGCAGCCGAGTACCTTAGCCACTAGACCACCACAGCGGGGCATTGAACGTGATTATTCTCAATAGTGGGAACTGTACTACAGACTCGACTGTAATAATCTTTGTTGTACATACGCGGCACTTTAGAGGCCCTGCTTGTCGCCCATCCATACACAACACGTCGCATGACCACGCTTTCAGAAATATGCTCAATACAGGGCATAACAAGGCTATAGCAATGCTCAAAATTTAATTAATGGACCGAAAAGCTATAAAAATTTATGATTGGCGAGTATTAATCAAAAGAATAATTGCAATAATTTACTTAAAACCATGAAAAACATTTCGGAAGCATTCAGCATACTCTGACAACGTCCAATAGAGGGCACTATTGCGACACAAAGCAATCGAATTCCCCGCTCCTACGCGTCGCTGGCGCTGCGTTGATTCATCTTTTGGCGGAAACAAACAAGCTGACGAAACTCGCTGTAGCCGACACGTATACATCTCAACTGCCGTGACAAGCAGGCAGTCGCTAAAGTGCCTCGTAAGAAGTGGCATTCCAAATTTTGCCACTATCTCTAACAAGATTCTACTCGAGCCGGGCAAACCCTACACACAGTTGAAATGACGTCATTGAAGCTTTGGCAAACGGAAAAAAGGGAACTCTACGAACGGGAATGGCTGGGTGCCCATGCTACGCTTTTTCGCGGGCTTCAAAGTATTGGAGTTTAAGTAAAGAGTTTGACGAGTTATGCGACGGTATTGTGACATTGCTCATGTCTTGACCAGCGCGTCAAATTCTATAAACCATTTTCCCTCCCATACAAATTTCAGTTTACCCCAATTTAAGGGGGTCATCATAAGAGCACCGAGACCTAAGCGGATAGATAGATAGATAGATAGATAGATAGATAGATAGATAGATAGATAGATAGATAGATAGATAGATAGATAGATAGATAGATAGATAGATAGATAGATAGATAGATAGATAGATAGATAGATAGATAGATAGACAGACAGACAGATATATAGATAGATAGATAGATAGATAGATAGATAGATAGATAGATAGATAGATAGATAGATAGATAGATAGATAGATAGATAGATAGATAGATAGATAGATAGATAGATAGATAGATAGATAGATAGATAGATAGATAGATAGATAGATAGATAGATAGATAGATAGATAGATAGATAGATAGATAGATAGATAGATAGATAGATAGATAGATAGACGAAATGCTTAGAGTACGCAAAAAAATGCTTCGCATATTGAAGCTGTATAACTTTAGATGCACTTTCCTCGAAATGCTAACGCGAAAAAAGAAAAGAAAAGGAAGCCAGGCCTCGCGGAACACGCAGCACGATGAGAACGAGAACGGCTCACAGAAATTGTGCTCTTTGTAAGACATATTTTTATTGTATATAGCTTACTCTGCGATGGAATGCAAAGTGTCCCTGATGTGATAGTAATTACTAAATATAAATGGTTAATTACTATTCAAATAAATAAAGTGATAATGCTATTACAATGTATACACCAATATTGTGGTCCATCAGTTATTTTGGTTATTATCAATAATTTATGGGGTTTAACATTCTAAAACCGCGACATGATTATGATAGAATACGTAGTAGAGGGCTCCGGAAGTTTCGAACACCTGGGGTTTCCCTAAATCTTAGTACGCAGTCCTCCAGAATTCGCTACGCAGAAAGTGCGACCTGCGCGGCCTGCATGGATTTCATCTCGTGACATGCGGTTCGTTAATAGTTGAGCAGCACAACCACTAGACCACCGGGGTGCGCTCCATTTATGTGCGTTCTTTCTTCACTGAGGATCGCTACATATCAACTGTCCTAATCTTCGCGCTCCGCCATCTGTAAATAGCATGAAAACAAAAAATTAGGACTAAAGCGAGAAGCCCTCCCCCCAAAATTTTTTTAACAAAATTTTTTTCAACATTTTTTTTCGGAAAGCTGGGAACTATACATCAGGATTTATAAGTTGAAAGAACAGTGCTCTTAGGGAAAGGATCTATCAAATGAATAAAATTTTATTTCAAGGACCTTGTTTTACCAGTGATCATGTGCTGGTTCATAGTTGCAACTTATCTGTCATGCAAGATATTCGTTTTTGTTATTTCGATAGGTTATTTTCTTAACAGCAGTAATCTTCCTACTGCTAAATGTTAGCGTACAGGTAATGGGATGTCGTACATAGTGGTATCACTTTTCGATGCTATAGGTAAGCACATTATGCGACGCAAAGCATGTCGTTGGTGCAATGCACTCTAGTAGGGCTCAGATTTCTAGCTGATACAGGCTAATAATCGCTAGTAAACTATCTAAGTGAACGCACACAAATCTACTTATGCTGTGTAAACCTTGGTCATGCCCGTGCAACTTGTACCTGTCTTTAGGACGCCTTGCCAGTAGGTATAAACACGCACAAGTACAGTGACCACCGCAACATAACTTCAATATAACCGGCTCACATAAAACAAAACGTGACTTCATCAAACTTTCTCAGTCTGTATACGGAAGAAGGTAAGTAGTAAGCGCTTTATTGATCACAACTTTTCTAGTACTAACTCAATATAAAATTTGAGACCCAACATGCGTGGAAATAAACTTCTTTACGACTTTGTCGCCATCTGAATATATTATTTCGCCCTTCATGTGACTAAAACTATTATCAGTGCACAGTAAAATTATTTCACAATTAGTATGAACTATCACGTTAGAGGAAACGTTGTCTTTGTCTACAAAAAGATTCCCAATATGGACCCCACCAAATACACCAATATGCTGCTTCAAGTAAGGACCGTATTGTCCATATTTAAGGGAGCATAGAACAGCTACAAGTGCAAATTTCTTTAAAACTTACTTTAGGTAAAAAAAAATATCCGGCGAAGCACTTCGTAGGAATTATTAACCAGCGAAAGTTGAAACGTGCGGTCCCGTTGTTTATCAAAGGGTTAAACCCGGCGTGTCAAGGAAGCGTTTCACAAATATTCGTTGCATGTTCATGCTTCTTAATGAGGTTATAGACAAACGTTTGGCTTTGGTTTACCACAATGCTTATTTCACATGCCGCATATGTACCTCGAATGATCACGCTGATGAAGGAGTGTAATGAGTGGTAAAATTTGTTTCGTAATGGGTTAATTGTAGTGGTTGGTCTCGAACCACAGGCGGTCACAGACGTCACAGCCAAAGCTAAAGTTCAACTGGAAATACGCCCCCTGAAAGTGAACGCTCACCCCGGCGAACGCGCCCCCGTAATGATCAAGTTAACGCCGCAACGCCACTTGTTCGGCGTAGCCACTACGCCATGTCCGTTATAGACGTCAGACTTTCCCTAGACGGCGCTGCGAAAAACGCCGCCGCCAGCGCCCCCATCGCCGCGCCGGCCGTAATTGGATAGTGCACAGAGAGCCGTCCGCAAGCGAACGTGCATAGGCCCTCCTTTTGGCCTTGAGGCGCGGTTTCCTGAAAATCAAAGACCTGGTAAGCTTCTTCCTTCAATGCAAGCTCGCTTCATAAAAGTAGAAAGCTCGTCAAAACGAAATGCGGGCAGAATGCAAAGTATGTTTAATTTACTTCGGCGGGCTGCACCTGGCAATTTAAGTGCAAGCAAGCATTGCATGACATCTAGTTCGAGGCAAGCGCTAAACTAAGTGCATACACGAACAATCTATGCGATCAGTGGTACAAAGCCCACTTTATCCGGCACGAATGGTCCTGGTGAGTTTGGCTTTGCAGTTGCATTCTTGCTTGCAGTTGCTTGCTGTACATTGAAGGGTTTTATTACGCATGCTCGAATGATCTCTTAATGGTCGTCTTCCATGTGTATTATACTGCAAATTGAGATGCATGAGTGTTCACTTTCTCAGTGTACTAAGAAAGGCGAAACCGATGCCTCCAAGATAGCTCCGGTAATGCCAGAGAATTAACGAAAAAAAAAACTCTTTATGGCCGCGATCATTTTTCGATTTACATGTATGACGCACGTGTTCGCATTTTATAGTTAAAGCTGGCACTTAGAGCCTTCAGAGCCCCCGGGCGCACAATGCTGTGTGGTGGCAATAACTTTATATATTCGGTGGTCGCAGCGTGTGCGATGTTTATCACGGCCGGGCATCACCTGTCTATTGTTGCACGTCGCGCACTGCGGTTAGAGGGTATATTAAGCTTCATAATCAAAGTTACCACGGTTCTCCCTCAAGGCTACTCAAAACGATAACAGGAGACCTACATTATCACTCTTACTCAAGCGAACGGCTGTGGAGAACGCGACTAGTCGCATACCCAACACGTTCGCAACGGCCTGCATTTAGCGCTCTCGCCGTTCTGCTTTGCGAAAGCTGCGGAAATCAGTAAAACTGAAGTCCTCTACGTCCGTGGCAATTCCCAACGCAACAGTAGCGCGAACTAGTCTCTTTTTTTGTATAGCCTGGAGCTATTGTGTCTGCTCTTGTTTTCGCCGTCGTTCACGTGAGTGAACCAGCAAGCACTTCACGGCGGTTCGGTGACGCGCATTACTAGCGAAGTGTTCAATGCGCAAATACATCTAATATTTAGCTCAATCGTTGTTTCATACGCTGTAGTTGCACCTGGTTGCGCAGCAAACTGTGCAAGAGAGTTGGGCTTTGCACTACTCAAAACTGCGTCGACAGGTGGCACTGCATGTCCGCAAAACTCCAGAGTCTGACGTCTATAAGCAAAAAGAAATGAGGTGCCTTTTTTCCCTTCTTCAAGAAGCATGAATTCATTGTTACGCGCGGCATTGTTGCCAGCCTTTGACATCGCGAGCTAACTCAGCGGCGTTGTTAGCAGGATCCACCCACCACGGGCGCTTGCATTCCCGTTCGCAATTTAGCGCTGCTTGGAAGGCTGCCGGATCATCGGTACGCAGTTGCTACGGTTGCTACTGGCACTTGGCCTCCCGGGCCTGTCTTTGTGCAGGAACCACACTATCAACCCGGCGAATGCGAGCTCTCTCACGTTTCCACTGTCGGCGCTCTTCTAGAGTTGTCTGTAACATACTCATGTGGACGGTTTAATTAAGGAGAAACTGAAGCGAGCGTGCTCGGCGCCACAGCTGGATGAGATGGATGACGTCATTCACAACACAGTCGAAAGAACTCGTGCTTGGTACAACGCTGAGAATGACGTAAATGATAGGGCAGCCAATGGAGACCACTCGTGACACCTCTACCTGGCAGGATTTCGTTTCTCCTAGCCTTATACAGCGTTCGCTGAAAAATTCTACCATCCATTTTACATGTAAAATTCTGTCTTGACCTAAAGAGAGAGAATATATTATTTAAAACGAGAATAACCAGCCTTGTTTTCTAGCTTTCCGAAAAAGTCACATGTGGCTTCTGGTTTCGCGAAGTTTTTTTTTTCTCAATTGTATTTGTGGGCTAGGCTTCTCGCTTAAGATAAATCTTCCTCATGTCAATTTCTATTGTTTTCTTTTCAAAAAGGAAGGAAGAACTACAAGAGAAGGCAGAAAGGTCAATCAGGTCCGCTTTGCTACTCTACGCTTGGGGAAAGGAAAACAGGCGTATAAAGATGAGAGAAAAAGAAAAGAGAGGAAAAAATTGTCAGTACATTGAACTGACGCGTATGCAGCAATGGCACTACACAAGTATTTAAGGCATTCACATAGGCCTGTATATGTCCTCAAAAAGCACAAGACGGCTTTGACCGCCTTTTGAGCCGACGAAAGACGAGGACGGTGCTGCAGCAGCATCTGCACAGAGAGTGGCCGATCGTCCGATTGTCGCAACACGTCAGAGAGTGTTTTGTCTTTCAGTGGCAAATCGAGCGCAGTGGCATAGCAGATGGTCGATGTCTTCTTCGGTACCGCAGACATCGCATTCCGCACTGGCGGTCACTCCAATGAAGGTTCTATATGCTTTCGTGAAAGCAACTCCCAGCCAAAGCCGACAAAGAAGCGAAGCTTCACGTCGACGAAGTCCAGATTGAGGTCAAAGTTCCAGTTGAGGGTTTTTTGATGGAGTCTTGTACGTTTTATGCTTGGAGTGTTCCACTTCAACAGACACAGACTACGTGCCAGGTGAGGTGAAGAAGCAGCCTTGCGTCTGACGTTGACAGAGAAATCGGAAGGGTGGGCTCTTATTGGTGGGACGTGCGAGTCATGTTGTCTGCAGAATCAGTGCCACTGATCCCAAAATTACCAGGAAGCCACTGAAAATTCACCTTGTTTTTTGAGAAAATCACAAAAGGCCTAGCGCCAAAGTTGCCACAGTTGGCATGAGCAATACATAAAGGAAATTAGTGTAAACGTCTGCAGGCAACTGCCCCACTCTGTTTGCCTTCATGATGTTCGATGAAAGATGTACACACCAAGAACAGGTAGATTCCGCGAACGATAGGCAGAATTCTGCGAACGTCTCAGGCATTCAGCGCATCCGTGCACAGCACCATGTTTTGGCGTATACTTGACTGGGCACTCATGACAATCTATACTCTCTGCGCATTTCTCATTACGGTTTCGAGGAGGATGCTTACGCAAGCTCACGACACTTATCATGGTTTCAACACATACGGCCAAGAATTAAGAAGACAGTATCATTCATATTCCCCTTCTGGCTAATTTTCGCAACGTGTGTACGATGTCGGTCATACCTTTTGACCGTTAGAACTTGTTGCCTTAATTTGCGTGTATTTTACTCTCTGGCTTACTACCTGAAAAAAATTAGAGTGGTTTTAGTGTTGAATTTTAGCCACCCGACAGGTAAATATTGCCCTATGTTAGGTAAAGTTTGCTATCTTCTGGTTTTTATTTTGTCTGAATTTAATCGCTATCCTAAGATTCAGCGGATTTATCATCACAATGATTATCACCAGCATCACCATTATGATTATAGAATTACTCTGTGGCGAGGCCTCTCGCAGCGATCTCCAAGTTACCCGGTTTTAATTGAGTGAGCTGATGTTACTTTATTTCTAATTTTAACGTTAACAAAATCTTTATAATATGACCTGAACGCACACACAAATAAAGAGACAAACTGGAGGAATTCTTCATGGAATCATAAAAGATGTTGAAGTGGGCTTTCGAAATATTCACGACGTCATCCAGTACAGCAGTTCAGGCTAAAGCGTGAGCTCGTCCACCTTGGTCAAAAAATGGCCCGAGGTTGTATTCAGACACAATTATGCAAATAAATTTTCTTCATTTTGAGGAACGGCAATCTTATGTTACTCATGCTATGTGCCATATGTACCAAGGCCTGCGTACGCCCATATCACTCTTGAGAACGGACGCTGCAAGGCGACTACAATCACTTGCTCGCCGTATAACTCTCCTGCAATGGAATACGCCGGGTTTCTCCAACACGCACCTGTATTCGATCGACCCAAACTTGCAACTTCGTTTGCCATCCGGGCTCTCACGATGCGCTGAAACTTTACTGTGTCACATGAGATTGGGCGTGGCATTTACGAATGCGTACTCTCGTCTCCTTGAAATGGCGATCACTTCGGCATGCAACATCTGCGCCTGTGAGGAAACGCTTGAGCACATTCTATACCATTGCCCAGCATACCAGTTTGAACGACATATTATGGAAACCAAGCTCTGTCAGCTGGATTCACGGCCGCTTACAGAAGAGAAGATCCTGGGACCTTTGCCGACGGCTTCCCATACTCGCAAAGCCACGAAAGCCCTCTTGTACTTTTTAAGAACCACCAGACTACATGACCGCTTGTGAATGAACAGTGTGAGACCGTGCTGTGTAGTCTCGAGCTGACTATTCATCCTTCTTTTTCTTATTTTTATTCTTTTCTATCTATTTCCTTTCTATTATTCTCCCTTTCCACCACCCCAAGTGTAGGGTAGCCAACCGAGCCAAGCTTGGTTAACCTCTCTGCCTTTCTTCTCTATTTATATATATATATCTCTTTCTCTCTGAAGCCGTGAAAAGTAGCTTTGTTCTCTTTATAGTAACGAACTCTCACCGTACAGGAAGTGTGACAGAAACGAAAGCTGTTCCCAACATCCCACTACTTGCCATTCACCGGAAGCGAGCTCTAATTTTACTTCTTCATAAAATATATTATCACAATGCCACTCTCTGATAACTCTTCATTCACCCATCACCCTTCACACTTGCTCGTAGGAGTCATTGTCATAAAGTCAAGGTCTCGTTTTCTAACGCTGTCATGTGTGCACAGTAATTTCTTCCGAAAAAGTCAGTCTACTAGAACAATCTGTCATCATCTGTAGTAACAATACGCGACCCAATTATTTTAAAACATGCCCCTGTGAACATCTGTAGAATTGTAAATTTTTGCCATCTGTTCTTTTTTCTTCTTTTCTCTTCTGATTTAGTGTTCGGAGCTCCTGACCTTGTACATTTTTTATTATTTTATTCATATCCTAATTACCCAATAGAGTAGTACATTTTGTGTTACCAGCGTTTAAATTAACGTTATTCTTTATTTTTGTCTTTCTCATAAATGTTACTGTGCTCACTTGATTGATTGTTCATGTATCTTTTTGTTTTTATTTTTTCATCTCTCGTCGAACTTGTCCTCCCCTGTATATTATTCTGCATGTACCATGAGGGTATTCCAAATGAATAAATAAAACGTAATAAACACAGTCCTTTGTGTAACGGGTGCTATTCTGAACTGTTCCGATTATTTTTCCCACTCCATCGTTTATTCAAAACAGCACACTCATCTTTTATTTCTTTACATTTTGCTTTTTTTTTTCAGAGAGAGATGATACACCAAACACATATAAATGTTATTCGTTTAGCCTTAAACGCTCTTAGGGATTATATAACGTAAAATGTAAAGCTAATGAAGTGAAAAACGAAACTACAAAAACAGAACTGCAGCATGTGCTGTCGAGGCATTTTTACAGAACGGCACCAAAGAAGTGTATTTACTGAAGAACTCCCAAAGTTGACTACAGTGCTTCAGCCCCAAAGTTGTCTCTCGTATCCCCAATGTTAAACTTTACGACTCCTCAAGCTGTAACCACACATCGTACGTATTACGTTCTCGCATATGCAACAAATTCTACCTCTACCATCGTGGCAATCGTCCGCCATGCAGGATACATGTGTGAACTAGCCTGAGCTGCTCTTCGTCGCCTAACGATCAGGTCGAGTACGCCGTCTTTTGAGCAGGCGGAAGTATTGGGACAGCGTAAGGGAGCAAAAAATAAAGGAGTGCCCACACGTGACCCGGAACTTCCTTCCGGTCACAAAGGCGGGAAGAAAGTGGCTCCGCGTATGCAGCCATCACGCTGAAGCGCAGGCGTGGCGCTTCAGTCTGGTGGCGACCTGCGTCGCGCACACGGTAACGACGACTGGGCCATTTGCGAGTACACGCGTGCATGGAGGACGCTTCTTCGTGGCCTGCCTATTCGTCGAAGACCCACAGGGGCACGCACTCCCATGTTGCGCTCTTTCCGTGCCGCCCGCCGGTGTCTTGCTCTTTCTTCATTGACGTCCTCTCGCCGTAGCCTACAGCCGCAGTGCCTCCGCGGGAGAGGCCACGGCAGCATGAGTCTCGTATAGCGAACCAGCGTCGTCCATGGTCGGCGCCTGGCCGCCGGCGAGGGACTTTCCTAATTAAGGCGCATTATCAGCGCCGCGCTGCCGCCGGCTCCCATTCCTGTGCAGCGGAGCGCGACCCGGCAATTAAAAGCGCCCCGGCCGACCAGCCTCGCGAGTCAGCTCCCCCCCCTTCCTCCGTCCCAACGAGACGTCCCTTGCATGGCGACGCCAAGAGACTCGCCGCTACCATCCACCAGTCCTCCAGTCCGCCTTCAAAGGCACACCAGGCTTCCTCTTCTTCGTCGCCCGAGTTTTCGCCGCTAACGACGTGTGCTCAGTTTTTTTTTTTTTAGCTCGCCCTCTCCTCCGACACCATGCTTGCCTCGCCGACGCCTTCGAGCCATCGACATTTTATTTATTCCGTTTTTTTTTACTTACCTCCCTTACCTGCACTTCCTTGCACCGCCTTAATACTCCGTTATTATTGTATTTTCTAAACCCCAGAATCACTGCGTATGAGAAACCTTCTCTTCGTGAGTGGCGCTCGCCTGAGTCCACTAGGCCGCTGTTGCCGGCCAGAACTTCTTCCCCTCCAGCCAGTCTTGCTACGCAAGAACCCCTGCACAGCTACAGATATAGGCGCTGCCTCCAACGGCTCTTCTATCTCCTCCTCTCTCTTTTTTTTGTTGACATTATTTTCATCACTGTGTCTGCGTAGTCGCGAATCACATGCGGGGAAGCCAAGTCCAGACGCCAAGGCTGTTGCATCTCGTTTCTGCAGTGCATAGTTGTCACTTGACAGTTCGCGCTTCTTGATTTTCCTTTTTTGCAGATTACTTGCGCTTTGCTTCCGCGCTGACCGTCCGGTGGCCCTTAATTTGAGCAGCGTTTTAATTAGCCCCCGAGTCCCGCCCATGGTGCGCTGCAGTGCCCCGTCTCGTGCTCGTTAGCGCGGCACCCGCAACATCCTCCTCTCAAGATCGCCGCCCTAACTCCCTTCGTCTCTCCTCCTCCTGTCTCGCTGCTGATGAGGCGGAGCACGCGCTGATGATTACGAGTGCAAGGCCGTCACGCGTGGTCGAACGTATTGCATGCAAAACACTACGTTCCTCTCCGATACGGTTAAACATCTTTCCAGGTCTCAGCTCGCCTTAGTTTCGCAACAAAACTTACTCTGATAACCTCATTACTGCACTTACAAAGCAACTTTGAGTGCGAGCGGCTTGTAAAGGAACATAAAAAAAACTCTTCTGCATTCGAATCAGAGTTTCACGTAATGCGTTACTAGTAATTAATTATTTGTAGGCAAATACATTTTCCTTAAAACAAATTACTTTTTTGAAACTAGCATTTTACACGAATAAATTACATTTCATACGATTGATTACAGATAAATAACTATTTTTTTCGAAATCAAATTGTAATCACTTTTCTGCGGTAGTTCTAGTACCTCAAGATAAGCGACCCCTCTGTAGCCCCCCCCCCCCTCCTGCCCCCGTTCTGCCAGAAAAAAAGGGGGGAGGAAGGGAATGTACCTATAAAGCCTATGTTTGGACCTTCTCTTTGGCCTAACCTATAACAATGTACCCGAGCATCAACAAATGGCATAGTTCGACCCTTTATAAAGGACATGAACACTACAGCATCGAAGCACTGAACTACGAGCGGAAGGTGCTCCTGCGTTATAACACCCCCCTTCCTTCCAGCGCAACTAATGATAGCGTTCACTGTAGCAGCCGACCTCTTTACGAGGAAACATGGTACAACCAGCGACAACAGTTTGTAAAACAACTCCCCCTGAAACTTAACGTGTAACAACGTATCGTAGAAACCGCAGTAACCCTTCCAATCTTCATGCAAGCTTCTAGATTTCCCTCTACCATGAAAGGCTCATTCGTTGTAGTTTAATGATATACACTGCAGTGTGTTATGGAGAAGGCGCCATTCGATAACCAACAAGTGCCAGGTTTTTTTGTAGTTTGGGTAAAGTTTTGCTATTTTGTTGCCGTAATAAAATTGTGATGTGAAGTAACGCAAACGCAATCGACTACCCTTCTGTAATTTCCGAGTTACGCGTCTTCTGCTGTAGTTGACCACAATAATCAATTAATTTTTGAATGAAGTATGTATAATTGTAATCACTTACTTTTTTCTTTGATGTGTGCAGGTACGATAAGAAAATATAGTATTGTCAACTGTGAATTTCGCGAGTATTTATGAAAGCTAAAAGCACACACCGCTTCGACGGAGGTACCACGACGCTCTACTTCTTTCCACAGGTCGTCGAGAAATCCTTACACACTGTTTTATTGTAGCGTGAGCTGTTATAAGCTCACAAGAAGAGCCAATTTTAATCGCGGTATCATCAGCTGCAGGCGCCGATGTCCGTCGCGGCTAATGCACTCAATGAGAGAGAAAAAGACGAAGACAGAAAATGGAGTTCAAGCCAGAATTGTGATCAGGCATTCTGCGTTGCTTTCAGGCAATCCGCCAACCAGTCTCTCTTCGTTATTATAGTAGGGGACAGTGTAGGCGACTAGGTTTTCTTGTGCTCCAGTGTGGAATGTGGATATACTCCGATCGACTTTTGTACAATGAATCAAGGCGTAGAGACAAAGGCTATACATCAAAGTGTGGCAACCCACCTGTAATGTCCGCCGGTTGTGGAAGCGTACACACGTAACCTCCTCCCACACACGTGTAAAAAGCAGTAACCCTATCAAACGTTTTTGACTAGCACCGAAAAGTGTGATGTGTAACACGCAAAGATAACTTAGCAATGTGTTCCAGGGCGTCCATCTAGATGAACCACCAAATGCAGCGCTAATTTGCGTGCTTATTCACGCACTTTATAATACCTCACGATTGGGCGATATTTTCGCCAAGAGTTTATACTTGGAATTCTCACTTGTGGAAAATAGGGGGCATGCTGCACACTGATTCCGACACTCATTACTCTTAAATTTGGCCATTTCAACGGAATTTCTTTATATATATGAGCATGTGGTTTTTTGTACGTGGGCAGAAGTACAGAATGTACTATCGCATATTCTTCCGGCCCCCGCGTGCTTTCCTCGTGACAATCCACCCCTTGCCCATATTTGCCTGAATTCGCCGCCTTGGAGATCACGCATCACTGCTCTCTCTCTCAAATTCGCGGTAGCCGCGCCTTTACTGAAATCATTGAGCGGCGCATGAGATGATCCTGACGCACCACGGCGCTAGGAATGTTGCGGATGACCTCCGTTAGCCAGACCCCGAAAATCTTGATTAAAGCGCTGCTAAGTCACTCGGGCACCAAAGGGGTGCCACAAAACTCTCGAACTCATGCCTGTTTTTTTTTCTGTCCTTCTACCGGTAACAATGAGCAGACGCTGCGGGTATAACCACGAAAGCCCCAAATCTGGTCCCCACTTTTTCCTCCACTTCATCCCCACACGTATGGTGTCCCTATTTCTAGTTCTATTTCCCCTCCTCGTATCCGTGTCGTTATTCCACTACCCGCATCTCTCCAGCGCCCACGCACGAACGCACGCAAACACGCGCGCACCCACGTGTCAAAGCACCCGCACAGATGTACCGCCACTATCCCATCAGTTATGTTTCCATCATTTCATTAGGGTGTGACCCGGTCAACTGGCAGCGCATGTGTCGGGGACAATATTAAGACAGAGGGAACGGGATCCGGTGGTGCGAGGGTACACATCTCTCAACTGTCCTTTATCGCTGCGAGAGAAACAGGAAAAGGGAGGAGGGCAAGCGTCCTAAATTGATTCTGACGCTATTAAAAGTCAGGGCAAGATAATGCATCTACATATATGCATAATAAACAGCTTGGCCGAACCATGGCTCGTCCTCGCCTCCCTCCCTGGCAAGCGTCAGTGGGTGAGGCTGAACGAGCCGTTGATGCGATAAGGCACAAGACCAGGCAGCCCAGGGTATGCGGAGAGGGAATACGCGATGCGGGGGGGGGGGGGGGGTAAGAGCACCGAGGGACAGAGAGTTATAAAACAATTCTCGCGCTGCTCCGCGGGGCGCGATGAGATGAAGGAAGCACAAGCTAAACGCAAAGCAAAGACATGTCACCCCTGTGATCTTCCTGCCACATGAGGGTCTGTGCATGGCATAGACGTCAAGTACTGAAGTAAAATACAGGCAGAGAGCGAAGTGTGCGGAACCCCGATGAACACGCGCGACATGCATCGGCCCTTTATAATATTTTATATATATATATATATATATATATATATATATATATATATATATATATATATATATTATTATTGTTCCCAATGATTGTTACGACGCCTGTCTTGATCCCTCTACGTGTGCGCGGTTGTGTAAAGTGTAATATTACGAAGCTGGGAGTCGCCATTTCCCCATAGCGATGACATGAGTTCAAATGGAAATGGGGGGACGAAGACAAATGCCCATCAGTTCTGTGCAGCACGACCACAAGCAGAACTGCAGTGCTTGTTTCGAGCTGTTCAGAGAATTTCATTAGCCACTTACAGGTGCAACGGTCGTGCAAGGCTTTTTAGAACTCGAGACGCTTTTTCTCGACCTCTGCCCACTCTGACTTCGCTACCACAAATAGCATAAGGGTGTAGAATAAAGAACGTTAAGACACAGGGTTAGGCAGGGGTTAGCAAATTGGATATGGTCAATGTTAGGGAAACATATGCTGCGTGAGTCAGTATTGAAGTGGCGTAATGATCAGGCTTTCTGCACGTTTGCGTAGAAATGGTGACATTCTAAGCAATTGATTGAATCGCGCTAAGAAACCAAACAACGCAGGAACTGCAGTGAAAATAGGTTATGTGAGGAGAACCTCTTAAGCGTTGGTGACATGATTTCTTCTTTTGAACACACCTATAAAATTGTGGAACGAAAAAAAAAAACTATTTCAATTATGCAAGATAACTCCACACTGCTTGCGATCGCGTCTTGTACTTTTCGCAGCTCCAGCCCCAGCCTAAAAATACTATCCGCGTTCCTAGAGGTGCACACAATTATCGGGAACATCGCACAATCCACACCAACCGAACGAAGCTGAATAGGAGGAGGGGGGTGCACAGAGGCACGGCATGCTCCCGCAGTCACGGATTAGGGAAATCTCCGGGATTCTCGCCACTTCCCATCCGAACTGCGTGGCGCTGCTACCGCAAGGGGGCGTCATCGCGCTGTTGCGCACGCTTACCAGAGCCCCAGAGTAAGCCGAGCCAAGCCGAGAGAGCTTAGGAAGCCACGTTGGAGTGCCGGTCCCTCTGGTTCCACCGCAGCGGCCTGCAGCTGCAGAGCAAGGGGCCCTCAACACCACTCGCCAGCGTTGGTGATTCTGCTATGCACTCGACACGACTTGATAAACCATGCAGGAGCAAGCCCGAGTTCATGGCGGCTGAACAGCCGCGACTGACAGCCTGACAGCGACGACGCCCAGTGTCCGTCACGCATTTATCACAACACATATTGTATACGGTGGTTTCGCTCCCTCCAAAGCCTCCCCTGAAGGGGCCATAAATGCCAAATGGCGAGACAATTGCGGTGCGTGGCTGCCGCGTTTTACGGCAGCAGGTCACGTAGGTATGAATTTTGCGCCCTTGATAATTGAAACCTTGCAATGCGAGTTCGATCACCATTTTCCACAAAATATCCCCAAGTGAATTTATATGCAAACTTCCACGCTACAAATAATGCTATAAGTTATATTGAAGTTAAAGGTAAGCTTTGTTAGTCGTGACACAACGTGAACATGACATGCAAAAAATACTGCGATGCTTCTTGTAGCTACGGCTGGACGCTCAACATTACCACTGAGAGCGTGAAAAAAAAGAGGAAGAAAAGGAAAATTAAAGAGCGAGGACGAAGGGTTTTGCGCCAGTTGAGTTCGGGAGCAGAAAAAAAAAACGTGTCAGCAACAAGAGTGAAGCAGGATAACTAGTAAGAAATGACTTCGTCGATTTACGGCGATCAAGTATCCTGGAGCGATGACAAGGCCAGCTATAGAGCGCGTACACCGTTGCCTCGCAAGAGAACTTAACCATAAAGTGGTAACTTAATAGCGCACAAGAAGCTTTGCTTGGGGTACAGCTGGTTAGGCTCGCTATTGACACCGATTATCCCTCTTACTGGCGACTACCCCATAAAAACATTGCGTATTTCATTCAAATAATTCCGTGTATATCTTGTGGAGTCACGAATACCACTAATGCCACATTGCTGATTTTTTTTCCTTGTAACAGTAATTTGTGTGTCCAACTTAATTCCAGTGGGAAGATTATAGTCACCAGTCAGCCATCATCTACAACGAGTACACTCATATCGCGAGCAGACGGTCTGCAGACAACATAAACCTTGCGGCACACATCAAAATTATCACGTCGGAAGTGCGTGTGGATACGAAGAAGTGTTAAAATTACAATTCATGTAAGCGGGTGAAATACGCTGAATACCTTGCACAGGCAACTGAAGCCCATACAATTGACAGCCTATGGTGAAGAACGTATGCTGGATAAAAGAAAAAGAACGTGGCTGTTCCCTTTTTTTGGGAATCGGTATAACACAATAATGAAATGTGTCTTCACAGAGGTGGTTGAGCGTTTATTGTTCATTTTTAAGCAACAACAACAAATTTCAAAGGGACGTTAAGAACGGCAAGCATTTCGAAACTTGCAGCGCACGCCTGAGCAGAAAGCACGCACGAAATTAGTATACACAGAACGAGTGCAGACTAACAACTGTCACAGCTCGACACTTGAAGGGGTGGTGAAGCGGTCGCTCTACAACGACAATGCGAAACCATCGGCAGCCACATGCATGCGCTAACTATATCATCAGCCCGAGTGGACCAGCGTAGAGGCTTTCCGTATCGAGGAACGCGGAACTATATATGGCATATCGAGCACGCGAAAGAGGCGCTCAGCGGCGTCTGTCATATGCGATCCGCGTCTCACAAGAACACTGCTTAATATGACGTCAGAGATCAAGCTATTGCCGATTGCGTATGGCAAAGACGCTAATGGGTGTCCCGGTTTCACGCACTTGCAAGCACCGAAGAGTTCCGCCTTCCTCGATAGGCAAAGTATTACTTATGATGACGTCATCTAGTTAGTACGTGTGGACGCCGGCGGCTTGGTTTTGTCGCTTTAGAGCGAGCGTTTCACGACCCATTTAAAACGCGCTGTTCAAACAGAAAGACGCTTGAAACGAGCTCACATGTATACGCATCAAAACCGCGAACTGTCACAATCTTTCCTACGTCGTGTGTCAGCAGTGAGCTTCTTTTGCTAACGCGGCCATGGCAGCGTGCGAAGTGACCTTTGTCCTCTACTGAAGTACGAGTCTGATAAGTGCGCGAACCGGAGAGACCACGCTCCGTAGAAGCGGCGCTTCGTCAAGGCAATGGTCTTTAGAATGCGCCTAACGCGAGGCTGTCGCGCCATCTCGCCACTGACAACGGAAACTCTCCAACTGTTCATGGCTCTGAGGACTGCCAAACGGTGTATGATGTATATAAATGGCACATGGCGTTAGCATTCCAGACAACATACGTTCTGAGGCGTAGTCGTTAGCGCCGTGTGCTCAAGATCTAGAGGTTGCTGATTCGATTCTGCGAGACAGAGTATTGCCTCTTGCTCTTTTTCTTTGACATCAGTTGGTATATATTTCCCACCGTCACTGCCGTGTTGGAAATACGCCAGTGGAGCCGTGGTGGGCCCCAGCATGAAAGACTTTCGTGTTGAAAAACCGCGGTCATCGAAGAAGAGGAAATAACGAAAGAAAAGAGGGAGATTGGCCACAACAAAACGCCAACTCTTCTATAAACACTTGAAGTGCGTGAATGAGAGTATCGAGCCATTTTGTTCTCCGGACACACACCTGCTGAATGTACCTGCAACTACTCTGTTCTGTGGTAATGAACGCCACGTACATTACGAAAAAAAAATCACCGCCTAAGTACTTCACCGAGAATGTTAAGTTGCCAAGCTGCTAAACATGTGGCTTTGGCGCTTTAACAACAGCGTATCTATTAGAGTGATCTCTCTTATAGCTTTTGATTTCGCGATGATATCAATTAAAAAATTCATGCTTCAACGTTTCGCCTTGTTATGTTGCCTCAAAACTTAAAATAGCACCTAATTTATTTTACGGGTAACGATTGATGTGATGGCGGGTATCAACCTTAGCTATATACCGGTGGTTCTCAGCCGTGGATGTTCTGGCGCCCTCTGTTGACTGGTGAAAGCCATGGGGGACCTCTTGTAGCAAAAATGAAAAAAAAAATGGCAGCATATCCACGGAGTGAATGAAGGAGAGTGGGGCGAAGAATTCGTCCGTTCATTCGTTCTTGCTTCCATCCGTCCATGCGTCCGTCAGTGTGACCATCCAATGCGTCCATCAGCCCGTCCGTGCGTGCGTCTGTTCGTGCGTCCGTCTCTGCGTTCGTCCATGCAGCCGCCCCTGCGTCCGTTCATGCGTCCATCCATGCATCTGTCTATGTGTCCGTTCGTCCATCTATTCAACACTCCAAGTACCACCATCTCGCATCTTTTCATCATATATTCCCCATATAGAAGCACCGCTATCCAGCGGACATTCCAAGGACTAAACGAGAGGTGGCACACGCACACTTTCTTACGGCTTGCGCTTCGGGTCCACTTCCCATTTTTAACCACCTCGAGTTCATTGTATTTACTAGTTCACTGTATTCATGGCACTGCGGCCGAACACTCGCTAAACCTTTCGAAATCCAAGGAGGTTACGCCCAGCGAGAATGACGTAGCAAACTTTTTGTCAGATAGTGCTCAATGTACATGCCAAGGGCTGCTAATGGGAAATGAGAGGCGGAGAATTCGGCTTTTAATTTCTTACGGCTTTCGCTTCGTATCTACTTCCCATTTTTAACCACCTCGAGTTCATTCATGGTATATACAAGTTCATTGTATTCATGGCACTGCGGCTCAACGCTCGCTAAACCTTTCTAAAGCTAAGGAGGTTACACCCAGCGAGTATAACGTAGCAACCGTTTCTTGTGAGATAGTGCTCAATGTACATGCCAATGGCTGCTAATGGTGATCGCAGCCTGCGCGTTAACTAAAAGCAGAATGCTCCTGTCTCTCATTCCCCATTGGCAACCATTGACATGTACATTGAGCACTATTTTTTATTGTTCAACAACGCACAGAAGAAGTATCTCACCGGCACCACTTTGGAGGTCAAAATGTTATACTTGTTACATACTACGGGGGACGAACGGGTGCCGCTTTAAGGAGTTTTGCCCCTAAAAGCTTGAGGAGGAGAGGGGGTCTCAAATTAACATAACATGCAGCGCAAAATCTGTGCCTTGGGGTACTGCCTCGCAAAGATTGCTCAAAAGTGCCCCCCCCCCCCCCCCCCCAATCCTATATCAATAGCGGATTGATGTGTTTTGTGGTCTGCAGCCCCATTGTATACCTGTTTCTAGCGATGTTCGATCTTAAAATATTCTTCGCAAGATTTTCTGGAGTATTGGTATCGCGGACCACCCGAAAAGTTGCTTCGCCAACCCTTGTTTGAGAACCACTGCTATATATCCTGACAAAACCAAAAACAAATTTATAGAAATACGTGAAACGCTTCCAAGCGTATGGTGTATGTCTGTACTTCCTCTTCATTTTAATTTTTGCGAAGTCACGGACCATGGCGTTTTTCTACCTCTAGCCATGAATAGCTTCATTGTGATACACATAGTTCTTTCCTGTCATCCTCAGCTCATGGTAATTCTATGTCACAGTTTAACAGCTATACGGATTACGAGATCATCGTGGAACCTCCAGCATGTTGAACCTAGAATGAAAGGTAACCTGGTTATGCTAAGCCTAATCGTGCATCGCATCGTGTAGTCTAGGCGTGCATCGGACTAGGCCAGTTTCAACGCCACGCTTACATGAATAGGAGCCCCAGGTGCGGGCTTCTTTCTGTCCCTATTTCAACGAATTTCTAAGAAGAAATTATTGGTTCACGGCATTCAGCGCGTCATTTTGGAGCTCGCGCTTTGGATCGCGAAGAAAGCGCGCGTGGTCGAGTCCTTGAAAAGGGCATCTCGCAGAAGGGTCGTGTCCACGCTAAGGTTCGCGGAAATGACCGGAGCCTCCACGTGAAAGTAGTAAAATGCACGCGCACGCTCAAGGTGTATACCTCACAGTTCTTCATTGCTGTCTTAATAAGCTTTCCGAAAGAAAAAAGGGTTGGCGCGCCTCTTCGCTATAAATAGCCTGCCCATTGAAGCGTACCTCGAAGACCTGAGCCCCTCTTTTGGCTCGTCGTCCAGACGCACGAGCGTAAGCGAGCATCCCACCCGAACTTTCTCTCGTGCGCGTGACCACCTTTGGAGAACTCGGCATATGGATATGAACACTCTCACACTCTCTCAATAAAGCATCGCCTTCTCAGAGATTTCCACAGCTCTTCCGCAGCTGTCCGCGCGGTGTTCCTTTTCCAGCGAATCGAGCCGGTCTTTGATGCGCGTGCTTTTTTGGCCGCCAGAGCCCACCGCGCAGTGAAAAGGCTCGCGCAGCACCTTTTGGTCGTCCACGTGCGCTTGTCTATGCAGAAGACGTGACCGCTTCTCTAGGTTTTTGGGAGAGAAAGAAATAGTCAAGGAGAGAACGATTCGGAGCTCAAACCACAGCTTTCTTCTAGTTCTGTGTCTTTAAAGCCGAAGCCGCAGGTCTTCCAGACTGAGACCGAGGTGGTCAAAAGAGCCGGGTTTACGTCTTTCGGTTACGTGGTCGTCCTTTAAGCTGCACGTTGATGCTTCTGCGAGGTTGCCAGGCTCAAGAAAAGAGTGATGGAAAGAGCGGGACAGGTGGGAGAGAAAGCGGTGGCGGACGACGGCTCTTTAGCGTACCGTCATTCAGTCCACGTTTCTTATCAGCAGCCGCTGCCAGCCTCTCCTCCAATCTCCTCTCTTTTCCTTTATCTACCTCCCTTTAGCTGGCTAACAACGCTGCTTTTTGCTATTCATCCCTTGGAAAAAGAAAACAGGAATAAAGAGAGAGAGAAAGAGGTCCGCAACAAACGTACGCCATTTTCTTTTTAAGCAGAAATGGAGCCGAGCTGGCAGACACCGTTACTCGACCGCCTGTCGCATCAGACGAGCGCGGGCCACCTCCGGAAGATGTACGACACGTCATTATTTGTGCTTTTAGTTTTTCTCTGACACGCACGTTTTTATATCTTTTTTTCCTTTAGCATGGACTTCGCACTAAGCAAGCATTCAGTGTCCGACGTGTGGGCAAACTTTCGCTTTTCTCTCTTTAGTGCTGCCCTTCATGTCGGGCCTGCTTTTGGAGTTTGCCGGTCTACACGGGTCAGAGCGCCACAAAGCATACAACTAAGTTTTCTCTCTCTCTTCGTTTTATTTTGTCAGTTCTACGCTTTCACTTATTCGCAGTAACGGGTACAAACAATCAGAGAAAGCGCGAGGGAAAAGAGGGATAATATGTTCATGCAAAGTTTAGGCTTTGAAAACGTGCAAAATAAAGCGAGCCCAGGAACTAACCGCGCGCATGGAGCTCAAGCAGTAGTCCGTGCCTTTGAAAAATGTTTCCTTTACGTATGTATATGTAAATTTGAACGCCTGTACGCGAAAAAAAGAAACATAAGTTCAATCTGTGCAGAAGATCCAGCATACATAGCACACCACTGATGCCAGAGCATTCATCATCCTCAAGTTCATTACAAGCGCAAAGGATACTTGCTAACACCCACTTATTCGTGAATATAATTAAAGTAGGCCAAAACGCAAGCCCGCCTCAACGCAAGGCCACAAGCAAGAGATCTTCAGCACCCGGTTTCATCACGAACATCTCACTGTAAGACTTTATTGTCAATGCGCGAAGAACAAAGAAAACAGTCAGAATCCTCCCTTGTAAGGTCCTTTGCTACTTTGTAAGGCAGAACCTAATGAAGCCAAGAGACAAAGAATAAGAAACAGTACTTGCAGTTTGAATTGTTGTGCATTATATATTACGTGAATAGAAAAGAACGAACGTGGAATAGAAAAGAACGAACGACGGCAAGGGTTAGCCCAAGTTTCTATTTGCTGACATTTATGCAAGCTTAGCGTGGAGATCTTGTTAAGCGATGTCTCGCTAAATTAGTCGGGTTGGTCGAAATAGGACCTCAATAGTCTGAAAGAAGTGTTCTTGGACAAGTAGGTGAACGAGTGAAACTCGCTCTTGGCGTCTTGCATTCGCATGCTCTTCCCGCAATCTGCACACTGCCTCGAGTGTCCACACGTGCGCTCGTACCACCGCACTGGTGGGCGGCTCCTAGAGTGGTGTCGGTAGGAGCACGAGCTGAGAGCTATGCAAACCGGAACTGCCGTTTCACGAAGCACCATCGCCGCCACAAGAGGAAGGGCGGCGTGCGAAGACGCGCAGTTCCGGGCGTTGTGCTGCGCGCGCTCGGCCTGGTCCAGCGTCGCCGGCCCCTTCCCTAATGAAGAGACGGGACACAATGAGGCGTCGGCCAGGCGCAGCGAGCGTTGACCAGCGGCCGGCGCTGGCGGGTCGCCGACCGCTGCTGCGGGTCCATGTGCTGACCCCGTTCGGACGACGCGGGGTGGACAAAAAGAGTCACCGCCCAAGGGGGACAACGCGTTCCCCGGCGCTCGGCCACGCTGCACCGGTGGACGATAACAGATCGCGCGCCCGGACCGATCCGGAATTTTCGACGCAAACGGTTACAGAGCGCCGTAGACGGGGAGCCCCGACTTCCTCGACTAGTCACTCTCCGCCATCTCCTCCCTCTCTTCTACCTGGTTCGTAATGGGGTGCTCCTAATTGGAGCGGAAGACCTGACGAACGCCGAAAAACGCAACTATTGTGGTTCTTCAAATGTATAAAAAAATGTACTCCGATTTGAGGAGGACATCACACGAATGCTCACTGCCAAAGTTTGACAGTACAGTCGATACCTTCGATTCTGAGAAAGAGTGTCATTTTTTCCTAACTGAACAGCAAATTACGAGTGCACACCCACTCTTAGGTACCAAATCCCAAAAATGTCCAAATTTATAAGGAAGAGTGAACAACCATTTTACTCGTCATTTTTTCACACTCCTCATCGATGTGAAACATGTAAAATTATACGGGCGGTTCCGCCATACACAGGTCTCCTTGGTATATATGTCTGAGCTCGAGTAATCAACTTTAATACACGTGCAAAAATTGACATTATCACACGATGAACGAGAGCAGCTCATATAGACAAACACTGATGTTGACCAATTATGCCGAGATTTTTTTTCTGATTTCTTTTGGGGTTTTATTTTTTTCGGAGGCCATGGGGCACACGAATTGTAACAATGGTATAAATGACCCAATCTAGTTAGTATATTTTCATCTTCCAACTGCACAGCACTTGTGTCTTGAGTTTGATATGTCTGGATGTGTTTTCTCGCTTTGAAGATAAGGGCCGTCTCTATGGCCTTTGACATCTACAAGAACAACGGAGTGAAAACTTAACACAGTGCTGTTGCGTAAGTCATGCTAGGCCGCATGCGGAGTTATTTCCAAGTCGGTGTTTTTTTCCCATTCCATACTCGAGCGCCTGTCCATAAATGAGCAGGGAGCCAGTGTGGCGTGACTTTATATGTATACAGTGCGTGCATGCAATCACCTCTCACCATAGGTCGGCAAACTTACTCATAAGTTGAGTCACTCGGATTCACTCACACTCAAGTCGAGCCGTTAGTTCGAGTCTGAGTGAGTGAGGGTGAGGAATATTTGGATGCAGTTGATGAAAATTTTCCTGAGTGTGAGTACAAGTGAGTTCGGCCCAGTGAGTAAGTGAAACAGCTTTATTAACGATCCAGCATAAAGGAGGGAAGGGGCATAGTAAAATAAAGCGAGACTCTAGTCATTACCAACTGATTGGATTACCAACTGAGTGTGTGTGTGCGTGTGTGTGTGTGTGTGTGTGTGTGTGTGTGTGTGTGTGTGTGTGTGTGTGTGTGTGTGTGTGTGTGTGTGTGTGTGTGTGTGTTGCAACAGGGCTGTGGTGGCAGCTATAACGCCAATGCTTGGCTCATCACCCCGGATATCCCGCACATTGTTTCGTCCTCAGAGAAGGGACAATGGCACATGTGGAGCATCTTTACCTCTTCAGTTCCCCATAGTAAGTGCCCTTGTATTAGCAGAAATATCTCAGAATTATATAGGCTGTTATTTGATTACCACGATAATGAAAATCATCTTCCTAGGTCAACCTGTCTGACAAAAGAAGGTGTGGTTTCCTGCAGGAGTCGTCGTATAATTAAAGAACGACTTTCCTTGTAGCGGGGATTCTTGCGAAAATTTCTGTCACCATTCTATGGACGGTCCACCTGATGGTGTAAATTCTACGGTATACTTCAATGGAAAAGTGGTTCTTCCAAGAGTGTCCAAATATAAAAAAAAGTTTTCAATACCGAATGTTATTGCACCAAAATAAGACCTTTACCAATAGTATGACCATCATTCATAAATACGAGTATATCTGGAATAGTTTATAAATCTTTCAAAATGTCAGCCCACTGAAAAAAAAATGAACTTCGTGAAACATATATACGTTCAACTTAGCTCGTATGGCATATTTTTTTTCAGTCTCTATTAATCATGTTCTTTTAGTGCTAACGTTAACAATTCATTCTTTGTCAATGAGTGCTTTATTTGTAGCGGAATCGCCAAGCACGAAGATCATACTCTCCTAAACAGTGCTTTACAGTCAATGAATGAAGTCTTGCGACTGGCAAAGAACGCTTAACGCTAAAATATTGATCTCATACTCACAATGCAATTGAAATAAACACATTACTCTTTCAGTGTCAAATGAATAACTTGGAACTGAGTGCAACGACAACAAAAACGAATTTCACATTTAATATACCAGAGCACCTTAGGTAGCGCAGCAATATTAATCAAGTTATTGCCACTGCAGAAAAGCGGCTTCTTTTTACTAAACAAGGCATCAATGAACATGAAAATACACAGGGAAAGTCTATCAGGTTCGTTCACGATAGGCATGGGCAACGTGATTCAGGGGAAGATGAAAACTCGAAGATATTGATGACTGGTATGAACGGGGTGTTGTTGTAGCCGACATTTCAAAACACGTATTCTTTGCCTTCTTCAAGACGACAGGTCTCCTTGCCAAATACAGCGACACCGTTCAAGAATATGTGATTCCTCACCACCGTTGATGAAAACTCTGGCATGCACACTATACAGCACAGGGCCAAAATAGCTTGACCAAATACTTGTACTGACGTCTGCATACCAAAGTAAATATTGAGAGAACTAACAGCGTGACCAATCTACAAACCCGTCCTACCAGAAATATAACTATAGGCAAGTGTTCACTGAATGCACCTTACCAGCGAAGTGCTTTAAAAATTAATTTTCACAGTAACTACAACAGGATGTAAAAATCATAGCCTTCACTAAATTAATTTTTGTGCAAGTGAAAGTTGTTCAAGAACTGTGTAAAAAAATCCGTTATCAGTTTCACATAATTGATTTATATAAATACACTTATGCGCTACTAAAATACTTTGCTTTCATTTTATTGCAACTTTTTATTCAGTGTGTACCTAAAGTGATACAATATAAATATTTATTTTCGCACAACAGCAAACCGCGCAAAAATGATTACATATTACAGAATATTATGAGAATAATTCTTCTCACGATATTCTCTTTTTCATTCTTGATTGCTTTACTTTAAAGTATGCAGTTTTCCTTGAATACGTGGAAACATGGTTATATTTACATTAGCCATGGTAATATCTGCTGGCTCTTCGCACTTCAACTGTCAAGCGTCGTTGTTGCAATTACAATTGTAATTGCAACTTTTGACACAATAGCTTTAAAGAGCTCGTTTCGGATAAATCGCGGTGTCGGCGTCGTTTGTTGTGGCCGAAAAGTCATCTTGTCCCTGACCTAATAATGAAGAAATCTGCGAATAAATTGAAATAGCAAATATCTCCGGTTAGAGGCAGAATCGAACCCAGGCCATGTTTGGGCAAGCAGGTGTTGTGTACCACAGAGCCATCCTATTGCGTCTATTTTTTTTTTCATAATATTTGTTAAAATACGTGTCCTGGGGCTGTTTTGGGGAAGAAAAGTAACAGTATATGACTGATTATATGAATGTAATCATGCGTGGCAGGAGCGTATAATTGCGTCATGCGTCAAAACACGTCAACCGTAGCCAGTGGCTGTTTCAAACGCACAACCATTACAAGGAGCTCAGGTATCTTTAACCATCATCAGCTGCAAAAACATCAGTTGGGTCAGCAGCTGCACAGGTTCGTGTTTTGCTTGACGGACGGTAGTGTGTGCTTTACTCAATCGCAAATGGAATGATTATGGCGTAATGGACTCCTAACAAGAGTACTTGTAGCGGGCAATCTGGGATTCTGTGTAATGGCCAATCTTACCCACACAGTCCTTCGTTTCCTCACGGCACCGTTGAGGCATAAAGCGTGGATGTCTGACGTATGGACAAATCTTTCGTTGTGCTACCCTGAAAACGAACACGAGTGATTTAACTTTGTGGTATCGGTTGCATTAGGTACCACCAATGATGATGATATGTGGGCTTTAACGTCCCAAGACCACCACATGATTATGAGAGACGCCGTAGTGAAGGGCTCCGGGAATTTCGACCAACTCTTTCACGTGCGCCCAAATCTGAGCGCACGGACCTACATCATTTCCGCCTCCGTCGGAAATGCAGCCGCCGCAACTGGGATTCGATCCCGCGACCTGCGGGTCAGCAGCCGAGTACATTAGCCACTAGACCACCGTAGTGGGGCTTAGGTACCACCAAATACAATTTCTGCAAATTTGACGACGCTAGGCTGCTGCTTAGACATGGATGCATGCGCCACTAAGGTATCGTAAGGTATCGAAGTTTCTGCTTATGCTATGACAAACCACAGCATGTCTATTATAATCGCGTTATGCTTCGAGTGCATTCATTAGTCTTTACAAGCAATAACGTGCGACAGCGTGCAAGCCATAGAACTATTTCTTCAGAGAGGTGTAAAGATAGAATGTGTGAACTTCAACAAAACTTGCGGTATTTTTCATTATAGAAATTTATTTTACGATGACATCACAGTTGACACAAACTGGACTCATTTCCAGCGAAACCGTGGAAGTAATCATAGTTTTGCAAATGATAAATTTGCGTTAATAAGTTCTAAGCCAGTGTAGCCGGCCAAGAAGAGCTGAAAGGACGCGTACACCAATGTCCGCAATTCTTTAGTGTCGCGTTGTACCATGAGATTAAGCCTACAAGCATGGTCTCAAAACGTTTCTTCATCTGTTCAGCTAGAAAAAAAAGTAATAAAAAGAGGCACAAGCGTAAAAGAAGCACAACCAAAAAACACCCAGCACTTGGGATTCAGAGAGAGGGGGGGAAAACCTTAAGGGCACTCATTCGTTGGAGGGGAACACCGCACAACGTGTTCAGCTGTGACGATTTCAGACGGCCAGACATGTTCTAAAAGAGATGAAACCCCGGGGTAGAAAGCACACAGCACTGAAAAGAACAAGCGAAAACAAACACAAAAAAACACCTTGAGAGATAAGAAAAGATGGAAGGATGAAAGAAACGAACAAGAGCCTGGCAGCGCTGCGAGTAACTCGTATTCCATACAGTGAACTCCTGCGAAGAAGATGAACCGAGAAGGAAGCAGACACTCGGCCGAGAAAAGGAAATAAAAGGCTCCACGGAAGAAACGCGCATTCACTCTTTTTTCGGCTCACTCACAGCAGCCAGCACAAAGGCCAAAGTTATGCAAAGTTACGGGCGCCTACTATGGCGGTGTGTCGCTGCCACTATGTAGGCACAGGACGCAAAGCACGAAAATAACGCAATAAGAAAATCTACAAATGGAGCCAGGACATGCTAATAACCTGAAAAGAGATGACGTCACGCGGGAGACGACGCCGACGAAAGGACGCGTCGCACGGGCGACGTTCGCGATCACTCGCTGAACCCCCCCCCCCTCTCTCTCACCTCGTTGAGAAGGGAGTGAGCTTTTCCCGGCCGCCGAGTTCCTATCAAGACCGATGGGGGTGTCATAGCGATGACAATGATAAAGTACTCTTTCCTCTCCGGCATGTAAATACGCGCGAGACGAGGGGTTCACCGATGGATGCGTGCGCATGGATATGAGCCGAGACCTTGTCCGGCTGTTAGGGAAGGAAAAAGGGAAATCGGGAGGAGGAAGCTGAAAACAGGGAAAGATAGGGAAAGAAAGTGCGGCGTGGGGAAGCAGCACTCGGGAGAACGCCACGTTTGTCGGTGAGATGATGTGGACGTGCTCCGAATTCGCTTTAACCTCGAAAAGAGAAGAAAGAAAAACTACTTGTTGCAGTCGTTTCTTTATTTATTATTTGACAGCACTGAGCCCGTTTGCACGAACACTCAACGCTGACACTTTTTATAAGCAGGAGTACGTAAGAAGTGAATTGAATGCCAGTGAAATTAAGTTTTTCCTCGCTTTTGCAATTATTCGAAGTTTAGGCTATCCAGTGCAAACGCTAAGGCGTGTTTGTAATCCTCAGAAGTCAAAGTCGCCCGCCATCGCGTGTAGAGAGAAGTTTGTGCAAATTCGTTCGGCCAAATTTTTTCACAAAAATTTTCAGCTTCAGCGTGCTAAGTTTTCCGTTGTTATTGTATATTTTCGAAACTAGTATCATTTTTTCATGTTCACGAACAGCACATATATTGGGAATTTAGAACGCTTTATATACTCCTCAAAGCCTTTCACCCATTGATACAGGGTGTTCGTAAAATAAAGCATATTTTTGCGACATCAGCCATAGAACATGGTGTCATGCACAGCAAAAGAATACAAAGACTACAAAGAGAAAGAAACAAAACAAGTAAAAACATGTAAGAAAGTACATCATGCTGCACATCGTAACTAACTTCTACGGTGTCTTTACTTCTTCATCACCAAAAAAAGGCGTCGCAGCTGCACTGATGGTTGCTATCTCTTGAAGCGGTGCGTATGTAGAAGAATTTTCACAACGAAAACACTCCTTCAACCTCGTGTTTCTGTATACACAGACATATAAAGGAGCATTTTGGTGGTACTCGCCGAGACGACAGACGAGCAGTGGGCGGGGTTCATGCACTCCATTTTGTTTCCCCCATCGCTGTTCTCGATGTGACGCTTATGAGCAGCGCACCTAACCTATCCACACTGGCAGCTACGGCTCCCCATATATGCGATACGGGGGTGCCTGCGGGGTAGCTTATCGCGCTGACACGCGGGTAATCGATGCCTCCTCGTACACGCATAAGCTCCCGTCTCTCTACATCGTGACATCGTATACGCCATGAGACGGTGGCTCGCAGCGCTGCCAACCTCAAGGAACGCGCATATACCGAGTGTTCGCGCAGAGACAGCACTTAGTGAAAGAGTATAGATGACGGACTGATATTGGTCGGGATGAAGGCAGTAGCAAATTGGTGGGGGGATGCTTTCGATCACAGGGACTAACTCTGCCAGGGCCATGTATGCGTGGTCGTAGCGAGTCAGTCCTGGCGTGCATATAACGTCACAACCTGTCTCAGTGCCTTTGAAGAAGATATATCGGTTATCGATTTCCGCCTGTGGCGCCCATGTTTATGAGTGCATTTCATTAGGGGCTCCACCCATGGCTTCCGAGCTTTTCCCAAGAAAACTTGAATGTTGTATATGAGCAGTTTTTTATCTCACGGCCGGAATAAAGTTCTTTGTCAGTATGTATGCCTAAAACATCAAAATCTGGGCGGCATTAATGAAAACGCAGCCGTTTGGTGCTGGCAACATGTTCCACCTTCTTCCAGCAATGTTTTGTCAGTGGTTCTTGCCATCAAAGTACCTCGAACCAGCATTGCATTGAAAATACTGGCAGCCTACCAAAGCTAGAATTCAAGACTTGTACGTCTGCAGCATACAATATACAACCTATTCTGAATCGATTGATTGATATGTGGGGTTTAACGTCCCAAAAATTATTCTGAATCGAGAATTCTAATATAGACCCGTCATGGCTACACGGAAAAAGCCTAAATGACTGTGCATAAATTATTGCGTGCTGTTTCGCGACATCCGTCGTATAACTGTTCTTTCCTCGGTATCATTCGTTTAAGTGTGAGCAATGTCACGCAGAGTGCTTGGTGTCGCCGACAGGCCGTCGTGGGTGCATGAGCTTTTTTGTAGAACTGCGCTTCTCCGCTGTGCCCTGCCTGCCTTCAAAACATCAAAGCGAAGAAAAACACTTGGACGACGCTTGAGCGTCGATTTCGAAAGTAGAATGTTATAGCGTAATCTAGCCGCGTGCGCATCGCCTTCTCAATTGCTTGCCTGGCTTCAGTTCTTGGTGAATGCTTGAACCGTGCAAGGAAACGAGCGACTTTGTACGTAAACTGGACCGTTTCAAATCATCCTAGGACACCTGCAGCAAATACAGTAGTTAAATGCCCACTGCGCCATACGTATCCCTCTTGCAATGCAGCGAAGGGCACGTCCTTAAGCCAACGCCCTTAAGGACGTGCCATCTTCGCTTAAGCATCATTCAAGCATAACCTTCAACTTCGTTGAAGATGATGCTTGAACATGTCGGAGCACTTTGTGATCAGTGCCCTTTTTAAACACCCGCGCATTGCGCAATTCAAATGTTTTGAGGTCTGACGTGGTTTTATGCTTTTGCCACGCAAATTACATACGTTAAGACGACTCCTCCCGTTCGTTACGTATTGATAAAATGTATTTTTTTTTCGAAGCAACTTCGAACAATAACGTGACTCTGCGGTAGAACACCCTCCTTCACGCAGAAGGACTTATGACAATTCTGACTCGAACCGAAGATTATTATTGATTTTTTGCATCCGCTGACCCGCAAGTCGCGGGATCGAATCTCCGCTGTGGCGAGTCCATTTTCAATTGAGGTGAAAATTCTGTAGGCCCGTGCGGGCATGGGCCTTGTGTGCACAATAATGAGCCCCAGGTGCTCTAAAGTTCCGTAGCCCTCCATTACGGCGTCTCCCATAATCACATGGTGGTTCAGGGACATCAAACCTCCCATATCAATCATCGTCAAATCATCAAGTCACTTCTTTGCATCTTGAATTTTTGATGACGTACGAAACTGTGATTTTTCACTCAGAACAAGGACGGTGACGCCGACATCAGAGTTTCTGCGAAATCATCTCTTTAATGCTATCCTGTTAAAACCCCACGCTTTTCTTTTAGACCAGCTTCGTTTTGCATCCTCGTGCTCTTTCTTTTTGTTTTCCTGGCACAAGAACAATTTATAGATTTTTCTTTTTCGGGCTCACACTTAAGTTGCCAAGCATTATTCTTTACATCGTTTTGTGCAGTGCGGGTTTCTCTCTTTAGCGGCAGCCCGCGCAATTGTTCAGGTCAGCTTGATAGGCTTGCCAGACACCACATGATACTTCAACAAACTTGAAACAGGGTGTGCAGATTGGTACACTTCGTGCTTCTTGAAGTACACAACAATAGCGTTTATTTGAATACATTGCGCTGTGTTTCACTGCAGAGAAGAACTGCGCAAAAGATACTACCATGTTCGCCGTGTCCTTTTTCAGGATGAGCAGGAAAAGTACAACTTTCGCCAGCCCTCAGTGGCTATTACCGATATTAATATTACTGAATATTACTCATTTATGTATGACACATTTGCAGACAGTTCATCATTATTTGTGCCCGAAGTGGCAGTAAAATGATCGTCAACCTCTTCACCTTCATCTCCACTATCTTCGACAAAAAGAAGATTATAAAGGAACTGGCGAAACGGACTTGACACGGCGATATTGGTTGTCTTGATATACTTGGTGTGCACACAGAGCACAGCCGTTGGTTAAACATTGATCCACCTCATTCAGACTCGAACGGGTTCAGTATTTTATTAATTCATTCATTCGTTTAGTCAGTATATATATATATATATATATATATATATATATATATATATATATATATATATATATATATATATATATATATATATATATATATATATATATATATATATATATATATATATATTTATATATGTATATATGTATATATATATATACATATATAAATATATATATATATATATATATATATATATATATATATATATATATAGATATATATATATATATATATATATATATATACATATATATATATATATATATATATATATATATATATATATATATATATATATATATATATATATATATATATATATATATATATATATATATATATATATATATATATATATATATATATATATATATATATATACTGCCGACGTCTATATGAAGTCGTAGTCAGGAGTCGGTACATATATATGATTACGTTTTACAATGGAAGAAAACAACAGCATTGACTTATAAGAAAAACAATGCGTCGAAGAGAAAACATCTAGAAGAGCTCTAGCTTAGAACCATTGAAAACATGAGTCAATGTAACAAGTTTTGTCCCTTTCGGACATAACGAGCGAGGTCTGTTTAAAAAAAATCACGAACGACTATTACAACAAAATATTGAGCGAAAGCAAACAAAATGACTAATTCACACAATGAGAAAAAAAGTAACAAGTGTGCACAAAGCGACATACAAACGAGCTAGCACTTAAGGTTTTTTTTGTTTAATTAAATGTATATAAGGAGAGGTTGATGCCAATGCGTGGTGCCGGCTACTCCTTTTCTCTTGCACAAAAGTCGGCATCGCACATTTTTTAGCAAACACAAGGTTATACATATGTACATAGCACAACACTTACACAATCAGTTCACGTTTTTCAACACTGGGTGTCCACACCACACAGAAATGGGTCCACACTGCATAGAAATGTGTCCGCACCACACTAAGTTTTTAAAGAAAAAAAACACAAGTAATCACGTCAATTTAAGTATTCACACAAAAACGTGAAACTTCAAGGAAATGTTTAAGGTGATTTTGTCGCTTAAATACTGAACTGTTTCAGAAAGGTTTTCCCAAAAATATCGCAGTGAAACACGAAAATACTGTATTGAGACATACCGTGGTTAACAGTGAGGTGCATTTGTTTTTTGTTTAGTACTTTTGAGCTATTTCTGATTCCTCCAGAAAGTGAACGACTGCACGCGCTGCATTGGCTTTTAGCTTTCCTTTTGGTCATGGACCCAAGATTTTTGCAATTGATGGAGGTCGCTTATCCGAAGAATTGAGTTTTTGAAAAAGTTTTTTTCGAGGTACGTCATGATTTTTACAATGCAGAAGAATGTGCTCCACGTCTTATTGAGCTTCTCCACATGAGCATGTAGGACTGCCAGCTTTATTTATTCTATACAGGAAAGCCTTCGTGTAGGCTGTACCAAATCAAAGCCTATGGATTACTGTTTCTACCAATCGGCTAACCTTTAACGGAATATTAAAATATATACCGGGATCAATGTTATACAACAGAGAGTTTTGCGCACCATTTTCAAACCAGGTTTCCTTAGACAGTATACAGCTCAGCTTATTTATTAGACAGCGTGCATCGCTCAACGATAGAAGAAGCAGTGATATATTATTTTCTTGATGTGCTGCATATGCAATGTGATCAGCTATGTCTTCCTGTGATTCCACAGTGGCTTGGCACTCTCTGAAACATTATGGTGCGATTTAAATCTTTTGCTATAGCGTGCGTCCTCTGTATTTCATATGCGACCTCACTAGCTTTGTTTCCCAAGCTGATTCCTTTTGAAGAAGCTAATGAGGACTGTGAGTCACTGATAACTACCCATCGAAGTTGACCTGGCTGTAAACATATGCAGCGTAAAGCACAGAGTATTGCATAAAGTTCTGCTGTTGTGGATGTGGTGAAATGGCTGAGTTTAAACGCTTTTCTCGCTTGGTATGCAGGTACAAAGAATGCCGACGTAGAGCGTTGATTCAGACATGATCCATTGGTGTACACGTGAACATATATAGTGTTCATAATCGGTATAAAGGTGTGTTAAAGCTCATTGCTTTATTACAATTATAGGGATATCTTTCTTACAATTTATTCCCGGAATCGATGTTGTAATATCTGGGATAGAGAGTCGCCATGGTGGGTGCACGTGGGATGTACATGGAGGCCAATATTAGAGCGTAGGCAGTAAACTCTTGAATTATACTATATTTTTATGCATTCTTGAAGCTGATCTCTCCTGAATAGCTCGGTATAGGGGATGATTAGCGTGTTGAGTTGCCAACCGAAGATAATGCCAGCAAGTTTCCGTAAATCTCATAGCATGGAAACTCGGTTGACGAGACTCCGCAATTACTAAAGCACTGGCAGATGCTCGCGGTACGCCAAGACATATACGAAGGCTTCTGGCCAACAATCCTTGAATCCTCTCCTCTAAGTTACGTGATATCCCATGTAAATCCGGGGCAGACTAAGCTATTCTTTGTCGAATTATTGCTGAATGTACACGCAATAAAGAAGAACATGAACTACCCCATCTCACTCCGATAAGTCCACGTAATATATTGATTAGGGAGACTTTGTCATCGAATGATTTTATCTGTGGTGCCCAAGACAGACGTCTGTCTAAAATAACCCCTAAAAATTTGTGCTGTCGCACAAGTTGTAAGCGCTGAGAGTCTATCTGAAGTTTGAGTTTCTTAAGGCATTTCCTTGTGAATGGAAGTACAGATGTTTTCTCATGAGAAAGAATCATGCCTCTACTCTTAAAAAAAGTCATTAATTATTGTCAGCCTATCTTGAAGTTTTTGCTTAACTGCCTGAATGCTCGTGTCTGATGCCCAAATGCACAGATCATCTGCATATATGGAATATTTCAAACTAGTAGGCAAGATATGGGATATTTCAGCCATAACTCAATTCAATAAAAAAGGGCTTAGTGCGCTACCCTGTGGGACTCCTTCACTAACTTCATGCTCTTTACTTTTACCGTCAGCCGCGTCAATGAAGATTTTCGTCTCTTAAGAATTCTGCAATTCATCTTTTTATTCTGCCTACTATTCCCAACTGAATTAAACCGCGTAGTACATGAGCGTGGCTGGTTGTGTCAAATGCTCGCTTTATATCTAGAAATACTGCAACGACAATTCTTCCACAGCTCCTCTCATGATCTACATAAGTTGCAATGTCTAGAATGGTATCCATGGTGCAGCGGCGTTTACGAAAGCCTGCCATATTTTTTGGAAGCACGTTCGTACATTCCACCCACCACTGATGTCTAGCGTCTATCATCTTTTCCATAAGTTTACAAAGACAGCTAGTCAGGCTGACAAGACGGAAAGAATCCATGGCATGGATAAGGGCGTTTTTACGGGTTTGAGAATCGGGACCACTCTTGCAACTTTCCAGGAGGGTGGAAGGCACTCTGTTGTCCACGCATCATTAAATATCTCCAACAAAGTATACGTGGCCACAGGACCCAGGTTTTTTAATGCTGCATATGTTATCCCATCAGGACCAGCTGCTGTCCTCTGTCGGCACGCTCCAAGATCATTATTTATTTCTTGCAGTGAAAACGGATGATCTAGGTCATCATGATGTCTATTGAAAGAAATAGTAATCAATGCCTTAATATCCCCAACAGACTTAATGTATTCAGGCGCTTAAGTAATATAGCAAAGCAATACAACTCCTACACACAGAAGATTTTAGGTGCAGTGCCAATAATTTAATAGCAATAATAACGACAAAAATCAATCACAGGATTGCAGCCAGATTCGCTATCGCATTCATGAATGAAGACACAGTTGGGTATGATGCAGCTTCATCGGGCAGTGCGTTCCAACTATGTACTAGTTGAGTTTGAGGAAAAAAAGATTTTTGGAAAGTTGTTGTTTTACACAAAAATCTTGAACTTTTTTTATATGGTTCGACCATGTTGCTCGCCATTTTTATGGTTGAGTATATTTGCCTCTATCGGTTTTTCGGTTATTGTGATAGGTCTGATAAAATATTTTTATTCTTTCAGATGCGCGCCTCCGCTCTAAGGTTTCCAAGTTTTAACTTTATTTTCAGAAGGGCTGAAGGGGACGTGCCTCTTCTGTGAGCATTGTAAATAACCTTACGAATTTTCTCTGTACAGACGTTTTTATTTTTAATATTTGCTAATGTGTGAGGGTCCTATACAGCAGACGTGTATTCCAGAATATGCGTCTGTACAATATGTCATTATTTAATTCATTCGTTATTTCAATTTTGAATAGCCCCTACGAGGAGTTTGTAAGGGTGCACCTTTGTTACAGAAGGAACATCACGAAGTAAAAAAAAACGCACAGACCAATGAAGCAATAATGGTACATTATTGCAGAAAAAATGAAATTGCAGGAATTACCGGCAGACATTTTGCGAATATCAAATACAATTTTGGGATCGAAATCATTATTTTGCATGGGCGTATCAGTCCGTAATTTACAAACTTTGATTAGAAGTGATGTTACAATGAAGGAAATGGAGATGTGCTTCGCGTTGAAACATAGTTTTAATTTTTAGGTTTGGCTCCCATAAAAAAGAGGAATAAGAAAACTGGGGGATGCTTGCTGAACCAGGCGTCATTCATGTTCGTGGAGGAAACAAACCCGCACCGAATATTCTCTCTTGTGGATCACTTGTCTTCTTTTATCAAATTTTTCAACATAAGAATTTCTAGCATATATAATCAGAATTTATAGGAACCGTTACTGTTTCCCATAACCTCCAACATCATTTCTTCATCTCCTTTCATTGCACCTTTTTGTTAACAGTCAATCCGTACCAACTCCCTCACTATCAGTTTCATAAGCAGCCAGTGTGCAACCTCGCACGTCGAGTGTTAAGCAGTGTAAAGCCGCTAAACCACGCATTGTGTTGGGCATAAAAAAATTGAGTATTAGATAACAGAGAATTATTCTTAGCTAAGTGCATAATAAATATTACTGAAAAGAATCAAGCGCAGGAACGAAAGGCGTGCCATGTTCCGTAAAGTTTTCAGAGGCGTGTGTAACGCTTTGCTGAAATGTATAAAACAATTAGCGCAGCTCGTACGAAATCACGTTACGCTTTGTCACTGCAAAGGCGGCGGCCATTTAGCATGGCCTGGTTCGGCAAAGCGTTCACTCTCTCAGCTGTCTTTTTCCTATCCCTTGCTCTACTTACACTTTACACGGCTATGCTTTCTTTCATTTGTTATCTCTATTTTAGCCATTGTTTTTATTTCTTTCTATGTATTTCAATATGTATATCTACCTTTCCTCTTGTTTCTTTCTTTCTTACCTTCTTTTGTATCTTTTTTTCTTTCTATTTCTTTTGTGTTTGTTTATCTCTCTCTCTCTTTCTCTGTGGTGATTCTGTCACCTTCTATCTTTCTCACTGCTTATTCTCCTTTCTATTTCTCTCTTTGTCTTTTTTTTTCTCTCTCTCATTACTCATTACTCTCAATTTCACCCTCCTCAATGTGGCTTTCGTTTCCCACTGCATTGCAATACTCTATAATATAAGGATATATGTATTGATTTATTCAAGTTTATTGGCAGGAAAACACTACAAATCGATTGCAAACACCGTATGGCCCCTTCGCCAAAGTCTATGCCACGCATCTCTAGCGTGCTTTGATAGCCTTATAATTACAACGCTTGCCTTCGGATCGTGTGGACGTGGTTTTTATCACCGGATCAAAACAATCACCAACATCGGGCCCACACGTGGCAGCTTCTTTTGCTGACCAATGGTACGGAGTGCTTGGGTGGTGAATGAGCGCATGTTGATTTATGATTTACAATAATTTGTCATCGGCGAAACTCAGCAAAGCTCGATCATAAAACGCTGTTGTGCTGTAACAGAAGCGAGAAGCACGGAGCTGCTGCTGAATGAGAAGGGGGACAGGAACAGGCATGGACTGGCTCTACGTACATGCTCACACGAAATGAGCGAATAATGAGTGTTGGTGGACCAGCCCACAAAAGCCACACTCACGCACACACAAAGAAGGCGCAAACACAAGCGCTGGTGTTTATGTTTGCATCTTGTGTTTGTCTCAGAGCATGCACTTGCATCTTCGTTATATTTGTGTAATTATGTATTTTGTGTGCTCCTTCATCATGACGGCTCGCCAACTAGCCTATCAGTACATACCGAATAATGACTGGACTTTCAATGTTCCGTTCAGGGCGTTCGGAATACAAATGTATTCTATTGTAGGACCCCGACAACCCCATTCTGATGCTGAATATAGGTTATGAAAGCGAAGTCTTCATCGGGGAACCAATGAATACATCTTTTATGCAGCAGTCAAGGCTTACCTCCGGTAAATCTATGCGAACCTCAGTTTTACTTACTATCTTCGTAGCTGGCGTGCATATGCATGAAAATAAAAGGAGACAAATTCACTAACACCCGTTGCTCTGAATAAAGAAATGAGTTTCCATATCGTAATTCATTCAGCATGGAACAAATATTTTTCGAATATCAAGCGAACCTACACGAATCGAATAAGTAGTTCTTACACGTACTTCTGCAAGCTTCTGTTGCTCAAGATAAGTTGTGCATGACTATCACAGTGCATAACTTTTCGGTTGCCCTTATAGCTTATGTAACACATTCAGTCATTATTCCTGGCACCAATGGCTCCCCACTGGCGACGATCACTATCATATACCTTCCATTGTCGGCCCGACGGCACAGACACAAAACAAAAAGGGCACTACATTAATCAACGTGGCACCGTGCTGAATGTGGTCATAAGAAAAAAAATATTTGGTTAATACGATAACTCGATGTATTTCTCTACATATATGTACCAAAGTATCCCATTACTCCAAGTCTTCGAACGGAGTATAAACGACAACCAAGACGCCATAACGTGGCTGTTGAAAGCGTATATGCACAGCGGCTTCAGCTGCAATCAGCTAGGCAATCATTATGGGTATGCTATCATCGTCTATCCGAAGTGCCACCTCCCATGCGACAATGCACGTGCTATCATCTGCTATCGCGAGAGTTCGCAGACATTGAGGCAAGCATTACCAGGATAACAGGCACGACAGCCACATTTTCTTGTGAGCTATAGGACTGATGCAATTGCCTCGGGTGCTTGTCGCGGCACTTGTGAAATAATGATCCCGAATCGAGATCGCAATGTCAGGACGGCAGCCACCACCATATCTCGATTGTCAGCTTTCTTGCTATTACATTATTAACCACCATAATTCATCACACAATTTTTTGTTCGTGTGAAAGTGCAACGTACTGTGAAATAGCGAAGGAAGAGATGGAAAGAGAGGAAAATTGCATTCACGTGCCATCGTCGTGGTGGAATGCCACAAAGCAAGATGAGAGTCCTTCGGTGCAGAGAAAAGAGAAAAAAAAAAACACCGTGCTCATAACTGTGGGCAGTAATGTTCTTTCATTCGATTATTGATTCTCGAGCCAGGCAAAAGAGCAGGGTAACAGACCGAACGTGCATCTTGTTAACCTTTTTTTTATTGTGTTGCTTTATATTTATCTCTCGCCCCCCCCCTCTCTCTCTCTCGAAAATAGCAATGCTATATGCCCGTCATTTGTAGGTAAGAGCGGTGAAAAGCCGAATCCTTCAGTCACATTTTGAAGCGCATCGTATGACGAGGGGTGTGACATAAATTGAGGGAGATTCAGGAATCGCTAAGACGACGGCCTTCCGTTCTTCCCTCTTTATACGGGTCAGCTGTTTTTCATAGACGCTTGGCAGGCAACGACTAGGTGATTAGACAGACACGTCTCTGCCACGCTGTTGCAGGGTTCATGGTTGCCGACCCGAAAGCTGCAGGTTCGATCCAAGCCGAACCAGTCACATTTCGTTGGAGTTGAAACGCCAGAAGCCCGCGTGCCTATATGATGTCAACTCACGCCGAAGAACAAGCACCACAACGTCAAAATTTTATCAACCCCTACTGTGGCATGCCTCACACACATATCATGGTTTTAGCTCGTAAATCACAACCCATTGTTGTTACAGAATCGCAAGGGAACCTCCTCCATTTTCTCGCCCATTCAAACTATAAAGTGAACAATTTGCTAGTGGGCTCTTTGAGGATTTGTTTATGTTTTGAAAAGAGTCGCAAAGAGCTCCTCGGGCACACAGTTGGTTAGCCGCATTATCAATAATAGTAAAGCAGCACACGTGATGCGGTCCAGTGAAGGCGCAGGGCCACAATTGTGCGCTAGCCGAAAACGTATACTTACGTGTGCCTAAGCGTGGCACATCTGTTCTCTCTGTTTCATTCGTTTGCCGCTGCTTCGTATACTATTCGTAACGTCACCCACACTAGCACCTAACTTGATTTTGGTCCTGCCTTCATGACCGGTGGAGGGTGTGGGGAATGATTAGGATGTAGCGTCCCTGCCGTGTCGTTGCTCGAACAGAGACAGAAGCACGCCTTCAGCTCCAGCCTCTCTCTCGGCCCATGGCTAAGGACTGAAGCGCCGCCGCGGGCGTGCCGATAATGCGGCGCAAGCCACGCAGCACTATAGCAACCAAACTCTCATCCCCTCGACACCGCTTACCTCAAGCGAAGCAAGGATAGCAGGGACGGTGGACGGCTGTCTATCAGCGCCGAGCCAGGCCTGACGCCGTCGGCACCGATAGCCGCCAGCGACGCGCTCTTAATTTCCTGCTTGGCTGCCCTCGGAATTCCAAGCTGCGAGAACAGCCTCGTTCCCCCGCTTCTTCTCATCCTGGTGTGCCCGCTCATCTCGTGCCACTGCTGCCTACACAGTATACGCCCTGTGGACGACGACACTCTCTTGCTATTTCTTTTGGTTCCTGTCATGGGTACATACTTTCGGGCACGGAGCTATTCCGTCAGTGGGGGCAAAAAAAAAAAAAAGCGGTGATTCGCTCATTTCCATTATTCTTGCAATTTTTTTGTTTCTCCTTTTCTTTGGATTTCGTTGATCGCCCATGGGGAAGAGCAGAGGGCGTCGAGTGGCGCGGATTAAAAAGTCTTAGCGTGAGTAGATTAACGCCGCCACCTACGGAGCGCAGAAGGCTGTTACGCTGGCACGCGCCAGGCATGCTTCCTCGAGTGTGTGTGTCTTTCGGGTGACCGACGCCTCTGCGCGTGGTCGACGCTTTAGGGCCATCGGTCTCACTCCTCCCCCCGGCTTCTATTCACCGTTACTGCTCCCCTACATGCAGCCCTGTGCGAATTTTAGAGCAAACAGAAGCACGGAAATTTCAAAATAGTGGGAGTATAGGGTGCGAATGCGTACCTGCGAGTGTTTGCTCACAGGTACGCATGCGCGCATTTCCGTTATTACTTCTTTTATGGCAGAGAGTGGTGGAGGAAGGGGGTGGTATACGCTACATTCGATGGCCGTTAATAAATCATTATAATCATGACAAGTACTAATCCGACAAATGTACACAACAATCTTCATTGGCTCGGTTTGCCGCGTTACTTTCGAAAATTTCGGATTTTCACTCGCGCTTGACGTAAACCTGAGGTCATAGGGGTTCAACACAGAAATCTTTCAGCCCAGAAAACATAAAGGCTTCATCGGAGAACTTGTACGTGCGTACAAAAAGGACTTTTGATATCAGTATGGATCATGTAATAGAGCTCTAGAATATGTAAACACGTTTGAGTAGAGACATGGGTCGGTGAAGAACTAATACAATAGTGTCATTTAGGCCCCAATGAAGCACGCCGCATACAGCAGATAGTGTGCATTAATTTATTTTCACTACAATTTGTAGCGCGAATGCAAGACGTTGTACACGGCCATTTTATTGTTTCATGCCTCTATGGTTATTCGGCTAAAGCATGCATGCAGGTTTTAGGAATATTTGTGGAAAGACAAACTTCAGAGATCATTAAGATGACCTCACACAGAAACTGATAGTAAAAAAAAACTTTGGATACTGAAATACCTAAATATAGGTGGGAAGATGCTGGAGGTTGTAAAGAAGTACGTCTACTTAGGACAGGTAGTAACCGCGGAGCCTAAGCATGATAGTGAAATAACTAAATCAGTAAGGATAGGGTGGATCACATTCGGCAAGCTTTATCAAATCATGAATGGTAATCTGCCACTGATCCTCAAGAGGAAGGCATATCACAGTTGCCTCTTGCCAGTACTTACCTACAGAGCAGTAACCTGGAGGCTTACAAAGAAGTTATAGCTTAAAATGAGGACGACGCAGCGAGTGATGGAAAGGAAAATGATAGCTGTAAATTTAAGAGACAAGAAGAGGGCAGAGTGGGTCAGGGAAGAAACCGGGATTAAGAATATCATAGTTGAAATCAAGAAGAGGAAATTGACATTGGCTGGCCACGTATCGCGTAGACAGGATAACCACTGGTCATTAAGAGTAACTGACTGAATTCTCAGAGAAGGCAAACACACGAAAAGGAGACAGAATGTTAAGTGGGCTGATGAAATTGAAATTTCGCAGGTATAACGTGGCAGCAAAAAGCACAAGACCGGGTTGATTGGCGGATTATGGGAGAGGCCTTTGTCCTGCAGTAGGCGTAGTCAGGCTGATGATGATGATGGATATTGTGAATTCCACGTGGTTAGCCGGTTTTGTTGTTCGAATCTCGTTCCGGAAGCGTGCTTGGGGGCACGTCGTGCTCAATGGAGGCGGACGCCTTTTGCACGGCGGCCGCAGTATATAGTTGAAGGAGATTAGGAGTATAGGTGTTGCTGCCAGGGGGGTATCCCTCGCAGATATCCACGGCCGTCGCAGGAGACGAGCAAGCTCCGGTGCCCCGTGCTCGGACTCCTGTGACCGTGTTTCCATCTTTCTTATCTCTCCTATCCCCTCGGTTTGTTGTCGCTCTCTCTGGCTTACCATCTCACGTCTTCCTCTTTTCTACACCTTTACTCCTACCCTTTTGATCCCTCCTCACACCCATCGTTGTGAGCTACTGTTGAGGTGTCGCTTACTGAAGCAGACAGTTACGGGGCTCACTTTTCTCTTCCTTTCTCTCTTAAGAATCAAGAATCTCGTTCCGGATCACGTTGCCATAGAGTGTAATTACTAAAGTGATCAAAACCTAATGCGTCTATGCTTTACACTCCCACTCCAACCATTACTCTGATACACTTAATTTTCTCGAAATAATATGCAAATTATGTTTTGATGGTATTTTATTTTATTTACAGGCAGTTTGCTAATTCATTTGTTTGCTTTTCCTCATAAAAATGTTTCTTTCCGAGTGTTATTCACGAAATAGTGTTACAGTCTCTTATGATTTTCCTCCGAAACCAGTATGTGTGTAACTGCCTTGCGTGGTTATTCCTGCGTTACTGAAAGCGCGTGTTCGCATAGTGTGGGCTTTTACAGCAAAGCTGAGGTTGTAGGGTTCCGTGTATGTTTCTTGTGCTTCTCAACCCTCAATTGGAACTTCGACCTCCATCCGGACTTCGTCGACGTGGGGCTTCGCTTCTTTGTCGGCTTTGGCTGGGAGTTGCTTTCACGAAAGCATATGCAACCCTCATTGGAGGGACGGACAGCACGGAATGTGACGTCTGCGTCACCGAAGAAGAAAAACATTGACCATCTGCTATGCCGTTGTCTTCGATTTGCCTCTGAGAGACGAATCTTTCTGACACGTTGTGACAATTGGACGATCGGCCACTCTTTCTCTGCATATGCTGCTGGAGCACCGTCCTCACTTTTCGTCGGCCCACGAGGCAGTCAAAGCCCTCTTGCGCTTTTTGAGAAATACGGGCCTACGTGAACGCCTTCAACTTGTGCACAGTACCACCACTGCATACGCATCAAACCGTGCACTGACAATTTTCTACTCTCTTTTTCTTCTCTTTCCTCCCTCTCTTTCTCTCTATCGTGTTTATACTCCCCTTTCCCACTCCCACAGAGTAAGGTAGCAAACCGAACATGTACCTGGTTAACCTCCCTGGCTAATCTGTTGTTGTTACTCCGTCCTTCCTTCCTTGTTGTGTTTTTACAAAAAAACCCTTTGTAGTACATAAATCGGCCTAATCACCTCAATGATAACCGATCGTAAACGTGCGTGGGTTCTACTCTAAATAAAAAACATGCCCAAGATTGTCATCGTGCCAGTCAGTGTGTTAAGTAGCGACCACAAGCAAATTGTCCGCACCATCGCGGCCTTAATAGCTAATAATGACTGATAAATAGGTGAAATTAGTGACTGTTGATTAAAACAATACATTCGTGTGCGTACCATTCGTCTCGCTAACCGTTGATAAAGCGATAACTGAGTTTGTACATTTGCGGGTAATTTTGTGTGCCTTCTGTGTGATGAGCTAAAAACCTTCTCTAATCCTATCAGTTGTCAACCACGACCTGCTGTTCACCACATTTTGTACTTTCGACCGGCTCACTGCGTCGATATTTTTCTATTTTTTCTAACAAATATTTTCGCTTGCCGCTCCCTGCACCAGGATGTCGATTATTTGTGCTCCCAGTTGCTGTCAAGGAATGGCAAGATTATGACCTGTATATTGTGTAAGCGAGGTTATTACCTTGGCACGTTGTTCCTTGTTTACTGAGGGCACGACCACTATAAGGTGTGAACCGAGAGATGTGAAGCTTGGTCTTGCCAGGTATCCAAATAGTCCGCATCCATTACAGGGGATGTTTCGTTCTCGTTAAGTCAAGAACTGGATCAGCTCACAACGACCGTCGGAGAACTTGTAATTAGGATGTAAATATTGCGAGTACTCAATATATCCATCAGAGAAATGTTGACTGAGAATGTGAAAGTACAAAAGTATATCGAATTCTCGTCCCCAAATTATGACTGCGTGCTCTCGGCTTTGTCATATATATCCAATCGGAATTTCGTCAATTTCGTGCTCAGTACGAGACACATGCCATCAACCATTTCACCCCAGGCTTTCACCATGCACATCAGGAATACCGAGATTAATGCCCATGAATATTATACCAGAAAATGCAACATTGAAACTGATGTTTCCCCATCAACCGCTAATAGAATCTCATTCCTGCACTTGGTAAAGGGGCAGAGAAGCTGAGCCTATCTATTCGTTCTTGGAATGGTACTTCTGTTCACTGGCTGCCAGCTCGCAAAGATATCATTCAGGGTATTATTGTTCGAACTCAATCAGTTGCATCATCATCATCATCATCATCATCATCATCTTCATCGTCGTCATCGTAGTCGCAGTAGTAGTAGTAGTAGTAGTAGTAGTAGTAGTAGTCAGCCTGACTACGTCCACTGCAGGGCAAAGGCCTCTCTCACGTTCCGCTAATGAATCCAGTCCTGTGGTTTGTGCTGCCAAGTTATACCCGCAAACCTGCAACCAGACTCAGTTGCAATCACACAAAAATGATCGAATGCCTGCAAATGTCTCCGAAAACTTATTTTTGATGACATGAATCCGAATCCTTGTGTGTATTTCAGTGATAAGCTAACGCTTAATAAACCGGGATTTTTTTTCTTCAGGCTCACATGAGAGGAAAGGTGCTGGCGCGAAAAGTCACAGGCTCTCTTCTCATCCACGTTTATGCTTTAATACATCTCGAGAAACGTGTCCAAACATGGGCGTTTTCAGCTTGCCCTCATTTGGTAGCGTTTTAGAAGCCCATAACTTCACTTCGAGTTGCTATATTGCATTCACAGTGCTATCGATGTTAATATCCGCAGCATCAGACAACACGACAGTCCACCTCTGTGGATCATTGGCTATAGGATGCTTGGTTGCTGCCCCGAAGGTCGCAGGTTCGTTCAAATGAAATATTCAAAATTGAAAAAATCATTTAACTGAATTTTTTTTTTTGCATAGAAGGAATAAGAAAACCACAGAAGATTTTTAAAACATTGTTTTTCTGAAAAGTGCTTTAAACTGCCGTTCGCAAAACTGAAAGTTCAATTAATATGCTAATGACGTTAATCGCTAATTGTTAATCCAAATTCTTATGTAGTGCTCTTACTGGGTGTTTTTAAGGAAAATAAACAGACGGACGAACCGACCGACCCACCCACCGATCGACTGACTGACGTCACCTCTGTTATATCTGCTTTCATATTTCTGTACACTGATGGCCCTGCCAGTTTGTCTCGACATTTTCGTTTTCCATAAACAATCTTTCTTTTGCAAATAGCTACATTAAGTGTAATAAATTGCAATCACCAATTATTTTCTAAACATGAATGTCTCTAAAAAACAGCACATTTTTTGCATAACCTATTGCATCATATTCAAGTTGAAACTCCCATTATTGACTCAGTGTTCGTCATGTTCTCCCGTATACCTACCCACCCGTTTCCGGTTTTTCAGCTGTTAATTACCTTTGTGTATTTCTAGGCTGACTTCATCTGGCATTCTCACCTGGCTTATACGTTTGTTCAAGGCTATACAGGCAGTTTCTTGCACATTATATAATATCAGATACTATACGCTATTATCAACAATGATGTTGCTAGATTTAGGTTGCACCATACCTTCGGTATAGTATAACAGCGTTCGATCACTGCGCTTATCGAGAGAAAAATGGAATAAACTCTACCTATATTGTAAAGTTATCAGTTATGGTTTAGAAGCATATCCTCAGGCACTGATCTGTTTACGTAACAATGACTCTCTAACTTGCATGCGCTTTGACCAATACAGCGGTTCTGAAACATTTTTTGGTCTAACAAATATTAAGTGACGTTCATACCTGCTGTCTTCAACCCAAAAGAAAGTTTTCGGGCTATTCGCTGTTCCGCATGATACCGTCAGCATACTTATGGCTACTTTATACAATCTTGCATCAATCAATTGAACAGTCTGCGAGTGCCTCTCGTGTAAAAAAAAAAAGAATGGAAGCTGAAGCAACTACTTCGTCGCGTTATAAAACATACATCAAGAACAGATATCACAAACCCCTTCGTGATATCTGTTCTTTTACTTCAATGAATTCCGCTGCGGTATCAGAACCATAAGGTAATCATGTGGTATCGAGCTGCGCATTGCTAATGGTGTACCATAGCAGCAATTGAGATTTTACATTCTTTTTTTTTTAGGCGTGAAACAATTTTTGCTAGGGCCTGTATAAGTCCTTCGGTTATCGTCCGCTCACTCACAGCACATGCACCTGCCCTCTCCCACTATCCTCGCGGAAGCGTGAGGAGGTGACAGAGCGCTGTCTCCGCTTGTTTCTCCTCTCCCGTTTATCTCTCGGCCGCAGTTGTGACCACGTGGACGCTGCACCATGCCCCCGTAAGGGCTGAATAAATTAGGCGTATTTGCGGGCGCCCGCAAAAAGTTTGCTTTTTGCGGGCGCCTGCGCTAAGACCTCATGCTTTTTTTCCAAGGCATGTTACATAAATAATTGATTATTATTATTATTATTATTACTATTATTATTAGTAGTAGTAGTAGTAGTAGTAGTAGTAGTAGTAGTAGTAGTAGTAGTAGTAGGGGAATGACTCGTGATATTTCTTTCACAGCTATTTATGGTGTCAAGGTCAATTATCTTGTGTATGCATTTTGTACCATTTACCATATGGTTTAAAAGGCTCACTCGCACTGCAAAACGTCGTTATAACAGGTAAGTATTATATACCCCTCAACAATAGTTTTTCTTTGGACACTGGGTCTAAATAAATAAATGAAAAAAACCTAATACTTTAGCAATGATCACTGACTGAAGCTAAACCTCACTTTAAACTGGCAAAAACTGTTATTTTAGCAGCCTATATAGTACTGCATCCTGGGCCTGAACCCAGGCTGCAGCCCCACTCGGGGAACTTATTTAGGACGCGTTTTATGAACAGTAGTTTGCTCGTTACACTGGCACGTACAATCAACACGTAAAAACTCAAGGAAAGACACATTTACGACGCAAATGCTTGGTGTACAAATGGTTCAGTACAGCCAGAAATTGGGGTCACGGTTACTGTATCTTTAACTTCGTGCACTAGCTCTAATGTCGCTCCAGACGGCATGAGCAAGCATACGGCGCACGCTACCGACCTAGCCGCGTAAGGCGGGAACAGGAGGGGGGCATTCGCCAAACAAACAACGCACGCATCCATCTCATTTTGGGAGGAATTTTTCAATTTCGTGCCTGACGGGGAACTCGGAAAGCCGCGCAGCGCCGTGGTTAGAGAGAGGGTGGCATGCGGGCAGAGAGGGCGCGCTTCAACGCCCACAACACCCGACACTCCCCCGTCGTCACATCAGCCCCCACACTTTTCATTCTTTAACTCACGCATCGCTGTGGTTGTCCCCCTCTCGCGGCCACCCTCGTTGAAGGCCCAGCCAGGCTTACGAGCGCGCCATATTCATATGGGTGATATTTCGGTTAACGTGATGGAGTGTATGTACAGCGAAGGTCAACCCGCCTTCACCGGTAAACGCATAGAGTACCAGCCTACACACACAGTAGTACACGAAACAAGAAAAAAAAATATGATGCAAGGATATTAATATCGCCTGGAATGCGTCGTCCAACGCCGTCTTTTCGCTCATCGCATGTGCGATAACGTATCCCCCCCCCCTTTTTTTTGCGAAGCGTTAGTTCAGCTGAACACGCAATGCGTAACAGAGGCAAGAGGCCCGTACCTTACACAGGACTGTACTCAACGACTTGGCAAACTGCACGAGCTTCCCTCATTTCCTTTAAACCGTGAAGAGACTCTCACAAGTACTTTAAGTGACTCAATCTATTCAGTAGACCGAGCAAAGCAAAAAACAAAAAAAAAACAAATGTTATCTTTTAAAGTTCGTGAGAAAATTTTGCATGCAACAACAAATGTGGCTCCGACTGAAAGAAATTATTTATGGGACGAATAATGCGCGTGAAACCGAAGTGTGCAACTCCGGCTTCGTCATCGCTATTGCACAGGTTGTTGGCTGTTCATTACTACCTGTTAGGCGTTTCCGATCAGATAACCGATGCATTGTTGTGGTTTCACGCACTAAATCCTTACTTGATAGTTTTCGTGCCCTTCTGTTAGCATTTTTGCGATGACGTTGAACAATATCCTGGTTCCATCGATGAAATGTTGAGGATGGTGAAGTCAACAAACGCACGATGTATTCGAACTGATCAAGGCAAACAAAGGAAAAAAACAAAGGAAAACAGTAAAAACTATAGATGAACTTAAGGCTACACACAACTCGATAGCCCTCACTGTATCCGAAATTATTGACCGCCTACAAGCAGTGCCCCGCCGCGGTGGTTTAGTGGCTAAGGTACTCGGCTGCTGACCCGCAGGTCGCGGGTTCGATTCCCGGCTGCGGCGGCTGCATTTCCGATGGAGGCGGAAATGTTGTAGGCCCGTGTGCTCAGATTTGGGCGCACGTTAAAGAACCCCAGGTAGTCAAAATTTCCGGAGCCTTCCACTACGTCGTTTCTCATAATCATATGGTGGTTTTGGGACGTTAAACCCCACAAATCAATCAATCAACCTACAAGCAGTACAACTACAAGCAGCAGCGTTTGAGGAGAACGCTGGCGTCACTTGGTAATGTGTAGCTGTTGTGCAGAAAGAGATAACCAATTCGCGTTCAAATCTTGATGAGGCTGAAGGTCGGTCTCGGTGAGACAACATGCTGTTTTTTGGCATCTCAGATGATTCCTTGGAAAACTGCGAACAATATGCCGCGAAAGTCGTTACATTGTAGCTACCTGTCGATAAATCGCAGCGACCGCGCCCAGAGGTTGGGAAGATACACACCTTATAAAAGCAGGCTGAATATTGTGAAATTTGTCACGAAAAGTACTGAAGAATAAGTGCTTTCAAAGCGATCATTGCTCTCAGGAAGTCCGTTCTCAATAAACCAAGGCTTTTCACCAACCACGCGCAACTTTCGTGAAATGCAGAGTGAATTTAGTACTGCGCTCCATATAGACACTATAGACTAAACCAGTTTCCTGCAGGCCCGCAAGCCCATAACTGTCGCACTGTGATTTTTCTTGAGTAAATAAAGCCGTGTTTGGTGACTACATGCCTCGAGTGCCATCTCTACGCCGTGTCCGAGAGTCGATTGTGCGTGCCGGCAGGGGAGAACGTCGCTGTCTTTCGCGGTCGTCTCTTATGGTAAGCCTTTCACAGACCTATCTCTACTTTTTATATGAAATGAATCCTGCTTGTCAAGTGGTTGCTTCAGTGTAACAAAAGGTTTGCTGCATACCGATGTGATCACCCTGACAAGATTTGTGCTGGTGTATCAATTGCAGTAAACGTAAATTTTAAGTGTTCTCCAAGTTCAAGTTTCTGTAGTTGGGAAATAATATGGCGTTGTATAACAGTACACGTGTGGAAGCTAATTATTAAAGCACATTATCATTTCTTCGTTACGGAGAGAAATTTCACAAACAATCCCGTTCTCATGCTTGTTTTTAGAAGCGGTACATGGGTACCACACGCACAATGATCATCGGTTGCCTTGGCGCTGCTTACTGTCTTTGTCACGCAAAGTGTGCACCGTGATTGAACATGGCAATGACAGTATTCGGACTCTTGAGCATAGATTGGGACATGCACGATCAAGGAGTGTCTGTTACACGCGTTAATCTCTTAGTGTGGCAAAGGCATAAGAAATGATCTGAAACCTCTTCGTTGCCTCTTGTGCCCTTCATCCTGAAACAACCTGTGATCGTACTAACGCTCCTTGAGCACGCAACTCCACCTTTACGTTCTCGGTCGCGTACAACGTGAAATGCTTCGTGCAAGCCAGAGAATACTCTGCCAGTGAAATGCCTTAGCATTCCTCGTCCTGCATGTCCGTACGTATATACATATAATAGGAGAACTCGAAAGGATACAGCGGCTATAGCCCGCGTGATAGAGCAAGCATGCGCAGGCCCGTGGGGCTTACTACACGCCCGCGTGAATGAACGCCGGGCTTCGGGGTCGCGCCCAGTGGTCGGGTGATCTCCTACACGGCTCGGTTCGGTGCGCGTAGAGCAGAGCGTATGCCGTGCAACAAGTTAATCCCCCACCGGGTAATCAATCCCGTTTCTCGCACGCTGCACATTCGCAGATTCTCTGCCGCCTCAGCGGGGACCAACGAGCCGCGGCGTCCCGCAGGTCGCGCCGGGGGTCCCATCGATACCGTACACGCCGCCGCGCTTGTGGCCTAGTGGAACGAGGGGACACGGCGAAGGTTCTCTTCGGGAGCCTCAATGGGGCCGCGGGGGGTCGTAGGGAGGGCCCCGGGGCACGGTAATATATTCCTTAAAGTGCGAAGGTGTCACTGTGCGTCGAAGCGGAGCGCGCCGCGGCCTTTGAGCCCAATGTCCGACCTCCTGGACCTATAGGCGGACGAAGCCGAGAGGGCTTGCGGGTACGGCGCGCACCTGCGACGGTGAGCAGCGTATACCGCCAACAGCGGAGGGGTGGTCGGTGACGTACTGAACGTGGACGTATGCTCAGCGGGATGAGCGCCTCGATGGAAGCACATGAAGGACCACTCCCTCTTCTTCCTTCTCAACTATCGTTTTTATTTGCTTGTTTCTGCGTTTTCGCGGGCTGACCCAGGGACACAAAGCTGATCGACCCGGGGAGAGGGTGTTACGGTTAAGGGTTGACTGACAGCTTTGGGGCCTGAAGGCACGCACAGTGGGTCGTAACGTGAAGGTGAAGGTGCGGGCACGTCGTGAGCGACGTTTCTTCGAGGTCGCACGCGCGCACGCTCCTCAGCGGGCAACGCTTTGCCAAGGAACAGTGAGCGAGTTAGCGCGCGGCCGCGTGATTTATCTGCGACCGCGCAGGTAGGGGTGCTCTTTGTTGCCCCACAATGGCTGCCGTACGCGTAAGGTAGGGGTATACCATTGCAGGAATGCGCACTGAAATTTAGTTCCGCCGTCCCATAAGAGTGCTCGCATTCCCTCGCATAGGATGCTGCTCCCTCAGAATACAGTGCTATTGCCGGTGTTCCCCCATGCCGTCGGCTTGTGGAAGGAGTGGTCGGGTGTGTAAAAAGCGAGGCCCGCTTCGGGTCAGTGGCTGACGTATACGACCGAAGTGAATGAATGGTCACCGTACACTCGCCGTTACTGAAACCGCTATGGAGGAAGTTGTGTCTCCTTTTACATCTTTATTTAGTTAGAAGACTCTTATTCTTTCTTAGTTGAAGGTTTTCTATGGTCGAGGCACGCCCTTCTATATTTTATACCCTACTGCGTCTAAACGACACTGGGAATGCCTCTTGTGTGAAATACATTGCAATATGGAAAAGTAAAGCGCAGTGACACCAAGCGCGCACGAGCAATCGTTGTTCGGGATTTATTTTGTTGTTTTGGCAGTACGCAAGAGAAAAATCTTTTTTCATACAACCCGATATATGGCTCTTGTAAATCATAAATAAAGGATTTGGGACTGTTCAGCAAAGTGAAAATAGGTCTTCGTAATTTTTATTGTAGTAATTTGTAGGCAACAAGAACAGCTAGCGTGTATTCTAATTGACGTCAAGCGAGAAAAATTGACCTGGCCTGGCCACGTAATGCTTTTTTCGGACAGATAACAGGGGGAAAGTATACGAGCAACAGAACAATTACTAAGGGATGTGAAACGCACTCGTGGGCAGCAGAGATGGAGCGACGAAATCGAGCGATATGAAGTGAACTAAGAATGCAAGCAAGGTGTGGAAATATAAGAGGGCTGAGCCCGGTGTGCACGCTACTTCGCACTGAGGAAAGGAGAAGGGAAGGAAAGTTACAAAGATTATGAGAAAGGTCACTGTTCCAGCCGATGTGACAGTTCTGCGTTCGATATCACGAACGATGAATCAGTCTGGTATTTTTTTAAGAAAACGCAACGGCGCTTTCGTTGCCTTTCCGAACCGTGATGGGCACACCCCCTTGTCCCAATAACTTCTCGACAGTATTAACTTCTGTTCAGTTGATTTAAAGCCTTTAGTGTGAGTCAGTTGGGCATGGACACAAAATGTGTTCAATCGTTTATCAGCTTCATGGCAAGAAGTTCTCCAAATTAAAATGGCATCAGCTCGCGAAAGAGAGGGTACACTGAAGATAATTGAGAGAGAATGGCCTTCGTCCTGCTGCGGACTAAAATAGATTGAACATGATGCTAATGAGCTTGTGGTCAGGGGTGCCATATTTTTGTCGGATGCCTATATTCATGTTGTCGCCCAAGTGTTGTATATGCACATATTTGCGACTTGTTTGTGGTAACTTAACATGGCAAATGCAAGTTATATTTGATTAAGTGTCAATTATACACCTTGAAATTCGTGAAATGAGGCATTGAGACTTAGGCGGGAATTTTAAAAAAGACCATGATTGTCTCTTCCGCTAATAAACCTGTGAAGTGATTAAATGATATTTGAGTTCTCTGAGTACAGTTCATCAATCAAAGGTGATTCATTGTTCGATTTCAGTGTCCGTTCATTATAGTTTGTGGTGATTTACTATGAACGCTGTGATTTATGCTGTGATTTTACTATGGGCTCTTCTTGGGCGAGCCTTTCATGTTTGGGATCCGTTGCAATACTTGCGGGCATTACAAAGAGGTATATACCATTCACAATGGCTAAATCCCACTGCTGGCCTACTGACAATGAAGGCAGCTGCATTTAGCCCAACAAACGTGTATGTGCTTTGGAAATTTGTGCTGCCTGCAGAAAAACGAATGCGAATCGGTCACTGAAATTGGTTAAATACACATAACTTCCACAAATAGGAATCCCTATAAATTGCTTTAAGCATCCTGCCACCCGGCTCTTGGCCCATCCCCCTTCGTGTCTGAGCGCCATCCATATTAGGTCATCATCATCATCATCATCATCATCATAAATATCATCATCAACATCATATGTAGTGCCCGTTACCATAGTCACACCGTGTACCGTCACGTGGCACTATGATGGTTATAAAAGGGGGCAATACCACCTCAAAGCTCAACAAATAGTGTTTAATAAATAGCAGCGCGCTACAGCTTGTAGGAGCATCTTAAGTGAAGGCTTCTTCGTAAACCTGCGTGTAACCAGTGCCTTTCACTTTGCGGGTTCACTATAAACTACCCGCGCGGCAGAAATGAGTGCTGTTGCACCGGGTCAGAGTGTATTTTGATGACAAAATACAGGCAGTACTGTTCCTTCGAAAACCTTCAGGAAACCTGCCTCCCGGAGCAAGCGGCAAGAAAAGCCTAACAAAAAACCACAGAAGAGTGCTATATAAAAAACTAAACGCTCATTCCAGAGCAACCTTTCGGTTTAAAAATAGAACGACCGACCTCGAGTCCAGCAAAACACGCCACGAAGGCGCAAGTGCCGGGCGCCTCGAATAACTGCTGAATGTTTCGTTCGCATTATTTATTTCGCTCGGGCGCGACAACTTGTTCTAAACACAAGCACGCTGATTACTGCATGGAAAGAAGTTTATGACCCGTGCGTTGATCGGAAAAATACGAGTGAACTAAACTGTTCAGAGACATTCCAATTTCATAGCTTACGTGCGCGTTGAAAGAGAAATAGCCTATAGGTGGTTGCGGAACGCTTTGGCATATTCAACGCCAGGGCTTTTAGGGCACACGTGCGTGCAGTATATGCATACCGTCACGCCAGCGAATCAGGCCACATTATAGAAGTCCTGCATAACTTGCTGAAATTCCACTGGCTGTGAGAAGCACAACAGCACCGAGTAGGTGTTTCGCGATCAGCATGGTCACTTTGCCGACATACGCGGCACACTAAAGACTGCGGAATGTGGACGAGATCCCCGGTCACTGTTTGAAATGTCCCAGGACCGTAAAATATCTCAGCATCATCAGCAGCTGCAGCATAGAAGAAGGCACAGGTTGACCTTGATTGTTTCCACTTTGTTGGAGCGGCAACGGCGTCCTTCGTGAACCGGTAGCGAGCGTGGAATTGTTCCTCGTCGTACAGCTCCCTGTAAGGATTTCCTCAGCCACGTATGGGGCGTGTCGGGAAATCTTCGGCAGTTGATCTACGTCCTATAAAACACAACATCCATGGCGTGGCACGTGATCTTAAAAGTGGACAACCTCCGCGCAACGTTCTTTCGAGAGGTGGCTATGTTGGAATAACGCACGAAGTCTGTTTTGAGCTAGCTCCGCAGCAGAGTGATATGGTCAAGATGCCATAAAACTATACTACCCCTTCGAAACCTAACAAAGAGTGTTTAATATTAAGCTGTGGTACAATACATTTTAAACACTTCATTAGTGTCCGCGAAGCGTAGGTAATTGAAATTTTCTGAAGTCTACACGATAATAAAAGTTCCATTGATTGTGGAACCAAGATTAGTTCGATAACAGATATCCCTAGAGGGACAGGCCTTTGAAAAGCAAACTTCTCAGATCCGTGGATCTTGTTTTTGGCACAAATGTTAACTTATTCGATAACTCCGGTTCGGCTTCGCTGGCCATTATATTCTAAACACTGGTACTTTCGTGGTTCCTCATTACAACTGTCTGTTCCTTTTCTAGACTAATCCACCACACATGTTTTCATTTTTTTATCAGTGCAAGATAGCCACATCCAGAGATATCTGCTGGTCATTTCCCAAACATGTTGCTTCATACCTTCTCCAACCTGGCAAGTCGTTGCAGAAGAAACCATTATTCGGTAGTGATTAGAAGAGGAGAAAGGCACCTAGTTTTTGCAGCCCGGTCAGGAGCATGGCGCAGAGAGCAACGCTGTGTGCCTATACGTGCTGAAGCGACAGACAGAGAGAGAGAGAGTTAATTTTTAGGAAAAACAGTGAGGTTAAACCAGATGCACTCACGGTGCGCTATCCTGTCCAGAGGGAATGTTATGATGGGAGGTGGGGAGCGCAAGAACTAAGACGAATGAACAAGTAAAGCGGCAGCGACATGAGTGACGTACCTGGAGGCATGTATATGGCCTTGCATCGAGGCGTGCTCGCGCGTAGCGGTTTAATATCCTAAACACACACACGTGGCGAACGCTCCATGTCGCCGTAAACCCAAACAGATTGGCTCAGCGCGTGACCGCACAATGGGTCATCGTCGAACGGCGCCGCTGCTGAGCAAACAGCGCACGCCTGGCCCTCCCTACAAGCGCGCTGAGGCAGCGAACGCGGCCCAAGGTTCTTGTTTTCTCTTTTTTTGACAAATACAAATGCGCAAACACATGAAGTCAGACATGCGCGATGGCGCTGAAGATGCGCTGACTCCTGTGCTCACCGCATAGGCAGCCTTATATACATAAAGCTTAGCATGAAAGACAGACTCTTCCTCGTGCACAACAAGGGAGATGCGACGGCCAACAAGCACGCTGTGCTTTCGTGACCAAAGTTGGCACTCTTCAGGGCTGACGAGAAAACACACAACAAAAGAACAGCGCCCGCGCGTTCTGTGACCAAAGTCATAATTCGGAGTGTGCTTTGCACCCCAGCGAGCGTACACATAAACAGACGTGAATTTTCCCGTCGCATTCCTATTATTCGCGCGTACCAGAAAAATGCCTACTCGGTTGCAAGCGTTTGAGCAGGAAAATAATCCAAAAAAATGATCCATAGCGAGTGTCAAACACGCTTATTTGACTGCCGCGCAAACAGTACCTTGACACTTTCCAACACTTATTTCTTCTCCCTTTCGACGTGTTACCCCAAGCTCCTTTTTTTTTTTCCTCCCCTAAAGTAGGCTTAGACGAGACACTGCACGGGCTTCGGGAAAAGCAGAAGGTCGTCTTCTGCTACGTCCTACGTGCCGGGAGAGGTTGTTGGTCTCGGTACGCGCCGGTCGTCCAAGATACGACCAATGCGCTTTCGAAAAAAAAAAGGGGGGGGGGGGGACACGAACACACATAGAACGATGTGCTGACGGCGACATTCCGGCGCCTCTTATTCACTACGTCATTCGCCCATCCGAACGCCGCTTCTGGCCCTGCGGGGCCAACATGAAGAGCCGCTGCATAAATGGGCGTCGGAAGAGGAGGAGGGGAAAAAAGAGGAAAGTGGCCAGGAAGACACTTAAGCCTATTTTTCGCAGCAGCAGCCCTGGCCTGGTGTGCGCATATAGCTGCTCAAAGGAGCGACAATAGACGCCAACTTTATTTTGTCATCCCTCTTCCTTTTTCACAAGCCGCGACTGCTCGCTCGATCGCTTCGAGAACCGCGGGGCGCGCAGCCGAAGGCTGGCGACAACAAGAGCGACGCCGGCACGATGTCGGTCGAATCTGGGGTCGGGATAGACTGCGCGGGCAAGGAGGACACAATGCACCCGCAACGTCGCATGGGCTTCGATACGGCTCCTCCTCTGTGCTTCTCTATTTTGCACCCTCTGCTATGTCCCAGGCTTCTTAAGTTCAATTCCTTCAACATCCTTGATCCTTTTATTTTTTGATCTTCGACGAAGTCGGCCCGAGCTTTAGGGGTTCGGCAGGAGCACAATATGGCGTTCCAAGTGGGTTCGTGTGCGTCGGGCACAATAAAAGACACCGCAAAAAGGAAGGGCGACCTGACGCACCTTACCGGTACCCCGTCTTAGATATTTATTTGTTTTGTTGCTTGAGGGGGAACAATTAAGGGTGCGGGGCGGAATTATATTTCGAAGAGATCGTTTGGAGAGAGAGGTGGTCAGAGGAGTCCGGGTGTCACAAAAGGCGTGCGTCATAGTTTGTGTGTGTGTGTTTGTGTGTGTGTGTGAGAGAGAGAGAAATATCGCTGAGCTGAAGTTCCCCCAAGAGTCGGTGGAGACGCTTTTTCGCACGGGACGGTGTACGACCCAACGGGCTAAGGTGCCCAGGACGTACGCGGTAAAAGAAACGCGGGCAAGCATTGTTTGGTGCTCCCGTTGACAAGACCCTCTCTCGTCATCGACCGCGAAATATATGGCCCGTCCGCGAGGGGTTTGTGGATGAGTAGAGGGCAAGTTTCTTTCCTTTCGCTCTTGCATCCCCCACCAACAGCAGTTTTCCTTTTTTTCTACTTCTAGAGCCACAGAAGAAACCAAAGGAGCGTGAGGAGGAGACCCCATATGCCAAGGCGGTGGGCAGCACGCATCGCCTCCAGCGTTCTTGTTTGCGCGGAACGACGCAGTGGTGGTGTCGGCGCAGGTAAACAGGCCCTCTGGAAGCCGGTGAAGAAGTATAAAAGAGAGGAGGGGGTAGCCATAGGTGCACCTGGACGTCTGTCTTTGTCCCTGCGTACACGCTCAACGTAGTCACCAGGAGAAGTGGCTTGACGGGGCATGACGTGTGCCTCTGGAACGAGGCACACGTTGGGCATGGCATAGCCTAACTAGGCACACGTTGGGCATAGCCTATGTTGCATCGCTTGCTTGCGTTGGGTGGTAGTAGTGGTTAGAAGATGAGAAAAGGCACCTAATTTCAACGATCCGGTCGGGAGCACGGCGCAGTGACTTGCTTGCGTTGAAGGACCTGCCTGGTCGTTACCTTGGCGCTGTTCTCTTTCCATGCTCGGCTTCGTCTATCTCTTCCACTTTTACAACGATAGCTGTTATGAGATCACTTTTCGTGTCACGCGCCGTTGCATGTTGTCCACCGCCACCGCCGGTGTGCGTAACCGCATCACGCAAAATTAGAAAAAAAAACCTTGCTTCAATGACACAGTGGGGCTTACATGCACCGGCGTAACTGAGTTACGCTGGTGCTTGCAACTTGTTGACAAACTTGCCTTAAGCAGCCATGACCCAGCCCCAATAGTACAGTAGGGCTCGAACCTGGGTCCGCTGGGTGCCAGCCCAGTATTCTACCAGTGAGCTACACCGTTTCTTTTATTGCATGAAATCATCATCAGTAAACTACACACAACATACTTCATCACCACTGAGCTACACCGGTGCCTCTGACTTGTTGCACCGGTTTTTGTGACTTCTCTAACTTGCCTGAGGCAGGCTTGATGTCGGGAAAGCAGCCGCGTTAATACGACTTATAAAGCGTTTTACAGCAGCGAAAGAACAACCAGTCGTCGCACAGTCAGATTAGCTAAACGAGTGGGCCGTCCAATGCTCGAACTCATCACTAAAGCTTGTTCTTGTTTCCGTAGTAACTGTGGCGCATACCCTTTTTAGCCATAATTCTTCATCGTCGTCAGCCACTTCATGGACAATTGGCACAAATTTCCTTGCAAGTGTTTAGTGGATACCACGCTTCTCAGAAAAAAAGTGACCAAAAATAGCATAGCGACTGCCGGCCTACTACCTAAAAGTTTGTTATTAATGCCCTAGTGGGTGTCAAGCAAGTGTGCTTGCAGTAGCTACCCAATGAGTGTTTTGAAAAGGCTCTGAAAGGCCACTCTTCTTGCTTTCGCTGTGACTGTGCTGTGCCTACCGCGCAGGCCTGGCATTTTTTTTTTTTTTTTGCAGGAACACCTGGATGCTTTGACCATCCATGATCCGTTTTTCATTTGCAACTCCGGGGAAGTTGTTTCATTTCTGTAGCTACCATAGAGTTCTCTGCGTGCACGGCTATATGTATTGATGCAGAAGACTTTTTCTACTCCCTTCCACATGACTTATTGATGCAACGTGTGAAGCAATGCATTGTTGAAGATAACGATGAAGTAGAATTCCGGAATACCTGTGGTACCATGGCGGAGGCCTTTTTGGAATAATTAAGCTTCTTTCTACCTGTGTAACACCATTGTTGGCTTCAAGGATAATGTTTTTGTGCAAAAGTCCGGGGTATGCATAGGGTCACGCTTTGCCCCCGTGCTTATCAAATTTTTGACCAAGGTTGATAGGGACTTGGAAGTAGACTTGCGGGATATAACCACACTTCGTTATGTCGACAATGTTTTTTTTTTTTTGCTTTTGACGAGAAGTGTTGAAATCGAGTCGTTTGTGTATGAGGTGTTACAAGCTTTTACCTACCGAGGTGGTGGTCTGAACTTCACCCGTGAAATGCCAGAGGACAGCACCTTACAATTTTTCGATTTATTCCTGCATTTTTCGCCACAGCACGTCTGATGGATGTACGTACCCCGGTGGACTAAAACGCTCTTAAGCTACGGTCCTTCCACTCTAAGCTGGTGAAGAATGGCATTGCTTTTTCGTGCATGTCTTAAGTCCGCCGTAAACAGATCTTGCGCGCATTTTGCGCTGCGCCGCTTTCAAGAGCAGGCGGATCGCCTAAAAGACGTAACCTTCCCTGTGTCGGTGATACGTATCACCTGCCTGCGCCTTGTCAAACAGATCAAAGGTATCGATGCACGCAGTCAGAACACAGCTTATAATGCTAAAATAGCTGTTACGCCATACGTCCACGCGCTCTCACATCTGCTTAAGAAAACCACCCAGCGGTTTGGCTTGAAAGTCGTTTTTTCTGCTAATAACAAGCTAGGTACACCATGTTCAATGGTCGGCAGGAAGCTTGACAAGGTCGGTACGCGCGGTTGCTCCATAAACCACAAGGTTAGATTCGTGTAGTGTAGGGCCAACGTCGTCTATTGCATCCCTTTGTCGTGTGGTCGTGTCTACGTGGGCCAGACAGGCCGATGTTTAAACATTCGTCTTAGGAAGCAACAGTCTTCCTTGCAGGGAAGACCCCTAACGCTCTGAAAGGCCGCTTATAGCTTATATAGCTCTATAGCTCTTATAGCTTTCGCTGTGACTGTGCTGCGCCTACCGCGCAGGCCTGGCGTTTTTTTTTATATATTCCCGCTTCTTCCTGCTAAGGAGAGTGGGGGGGGGGGGAGTTAAGTGTAGAGGGAGCCGTCACCACACCTGCTTAACATTTCAGACAAAGTTTTTAATGTGTTGCCACTAAAGAAAACTAAAATGTTCCCATAACAACTCATGAACAGTATGGGATCAAAAAAAGTAAGAAAAAATTTGGAACAATTTTTCACAGCGTAATGTTTTTATTGTACTTTTACTTTTATGTTACGTAAAAAGTGTTTCTCGGTTGTATCTTTAGCAGCTATACATTTGTTTCCAATTTATGCATAAGACGTTCGTTCATATGGTATTCATATTCAGATGAAATACTGTGTCTTATTGTATCGCACTATGCAAAGTATATATATATATATATATATATATATATATATATATATATATATATATATATATATATATTGTAAGCACATTCCAAGCATTTGATCGTTCTCACTTGCACATACCCATCATCATCGTTCTCACTTGCACATACCCATCATCATCGTCCTCTCTCTTGGTGTGGTTCTGAGCCGAGCCAGACATCGCAGAATAAACGCTTCTGCTCGCCCTGCCTGCTCGCCGTACCTAGTCTGCCTGCGTCTTTCAGAGTGGTGGAAGTGCCGGGGTAAGATCCCGACGTCCTCCTACGTTCATTTCCCACCTGGAGCTCCGATCTGGTCGCCGATTGCACCCAGCCACCCACACAGGTATGCAGACATCGGACCTAACGCCTAGCCCTAACGCTACAGCCCCTACGCCGGCGGCTGCCCGCTCTTCATCTACTGTCACCAGCCCTCAGCGCGAACCGCCCGTGTTCGCGGGTCTTCGCGGTGACGACGTCGAGGAATGGCTTGACCTTTACAACCGTGTGGGTTCAGCCAATCGATGGACCGAAGCAGAGAAACTGAGCTACCTTCCTTTCTATTTGACCAGCGTAGCCAAAACCTGGTATTTTAATCACGAAACTGACTTCGTTGATTGGTCGACCTTTGCCAACAAACTGCGACAAATATTCGGATGCTCATCGGGTCGTTCCGAAGCCGCGAAACAGAAGCTGGCTGTGCGTCTACAACTGGCACATGAGTCGTACACTTCGTATATCGAGGATGTTTTGGCCCTCTGTCGCCGTGCGAATAAAGACATGACGGAAGATGAGCGCGTTCGCCACATCCTTAAAGGAATCGGCCCAATCGCATTCAACGCCTTGGCTGTTGGCAATCCCGCTACGGTTAACGACGTCATTTCGACATGCCAACGCCTTGACCAGTTGCAGTCCCTTCGGCTTCAACAAGACAGTGATCCACGCCTGATGCCTCCCTCTGAATTAAAAACCCTTATCCGCACAATTATCCGGGAAGAACTTCGAGACCTTGAACAGCAGCGGTCCACTGTCGCCTCCGCTCCGTCTCCACCATTCGACCTGCGGAATCTTGTTAAGCAGGAGTTAGCGGCAATGGCGACACCGACATCCCCGGTCGCTCCGCCAGCACGCCCGATGCCCACATACGCCGATGTGACGCCCAGGTCGACACCGGCAGCACCGGTTGTTCAAACGGTAATGCCCACATATGCGGAGATCGCTGCGATTCCGCCTGCTCCCGGGGCATCTAGCTCTACGGATACTGCTAGTAGCCATTTGGCTGCTATGCGAGGTGGAATGACTGCTGCACCCTTGTATCCTCAGTGGCGTCAATCCCGTCCTGTTTGCTTTTACTGCGGTATACGAGGCCACATTTCTCGTTACTGCCGTCGCCGCCAGCAAGAGGAACGACGAGGCTATGCTGAGTTCGAACGAGACCGGTTCCGAAGACCAGATCTTTATGCTCCAGACACCTACCCGTCCGCGCAGTACCGGTCTCCGTCTCCTCCAGTGTCCCCTCGTCAACATCAGGAATACCGCTCCTCCAGACGACGCTCTCCATCGCCCTATCGCCGCTCCGCATCGCCACTTCGTCCAATCATCTCCCGTCCTGTTGACCAATCTTCGGAAAACTAAGGATTGCAGTTTTTGGAGGGAAAACTGCGTCCCGTCGACCAACAAAAATACCTCCTGTTCGCCCAGCTAATATGTTGTCAGTGACTATTGAAGGTATTCCTGTGCAAGCTCTCGTTGACACCGGTGCAACCACTTCTGTTTTGCGTAGTGACTTGTGCTCGCGCCTCCGTAAAGTCAGAACGCCCTATGTGGGACCTGTGTTGCGTGGGGCAAATAACGTGCTGATTCAACCTGACGGACAGTGTACGGCTCGTGTTTCTATTGATGGTATACGTCACCACATCGAGATGATTGTGTTGCCCACGTGCATTCATGAACTTATCCTTGGTTGGGACTTTCTGCATTCTGCTTCCGCTGTTATATCCTTTAAAGAGAACGTCATTCACATAACGGATACAACGGATGCGCCCATTCCAGTTTCATCACCCTCGATCTCCAACTTGGTCATTGTTGAAGACTGCGTCCTGCACCCTGGTCACGAACACGTGATAGCTGTCGCATCTACCCAAGTAACCGACGGTGATGCACTTGTGGCTCCTTCGTTTCGCTGCACCTCCCGTGGAATTCTCGTCGCCTCTTGCCTCCTCCGGTTTTCCTCTGGCTGCGCTTTTCTGCCCGTTTCTAACACAACTGCAGAATCTGTGCTGCTGCCCAAGGGAATGACAGTGGCAAAGATTGACTTCTCTCCATTGACCTCCATCGCGACACTCTGCCCGTCTTCGTCACCAGTACCAGCTCCAGGTTCACGTTCTTTCCCTTTTCGACCTGTCATTGGTTCAGACCTCACACCAAAACAGTCTGAAGCACTATTGGCCCTTTTGGCTAAGCACAAAGCCTGCTTTGATAGCTGTACCACAACACTGAGTCAGACTTCCGCGGCTGTACATCGCATTGAAACCGACGGTTCTCGTGTGATACGCCGTCGCCCATATCGGGTTTCGCAATCAGAGAGAGAAATAATTGAAAAAGAAGTGAACGAGATGCTATCGCGAAATATAATACGACCTTCTTCGAGTTCCTGGGCATCTCCAGTCGTTTTAGTTAAAAAGAAGGATGGCTCTGTTCGTTTTTGCATTGACTACCGCGCGTTAAATAAGATCACACGCAAGGACGTATATCCTATGCCTAGAATTGATGACGCTTTAGACACACTGCAAGGGGCGAACTATTTTTCGAGCCTTGACTTACGATCAGGTTACTGGCAAATCCCCATGAACGAGGCTGACAAAGAAAAAACTGCATTTGCCACACCGGACGGCCTTTATGAATTTAATGTAATGCCATTCGGCTTGTGCAACGCTCCAGCCACGTTTGAGCGAATGATTGATACTGTTCTTCGTGGCCTAAAATGGAAGACCTGCCTCTGTTACTTAGATGATATCGTTGTTTTTTCAAGTACCTTTGCCCAACATCTTCAACGATTAGACGAGGTGCTACAATGTCTCTCCAAGGCTGGCCTTCAGATAAATACAAAGAAGTGTACATTTGCCAGCAAAAGCATCAAAGTCCTCGGTCACGTCGTTTCCAAAGACGGAATCCAACCAGATCCCGAGAAGATCGCAGCTGTGCTACAGTTCCCTCGACCGTCCAACCAAAAGACGTTGCGCAGCTTTCTTGGTCTCGCGTCCTATTTTCGTCGCTTTATACGCAACTTTGCTACCTTAGCGGCTCCGCTAAATAAGTTATTGGCCACTGGTGCTCCTTTCTCATGGTCCAACGACTGCGAATCTGCATTTGAAATTTTGAAAGAACGCCTGACTTCCGGACCAGTGCTGCGCCACTTCGATGAGAGAGCGCCTACCATACTCCATACTGACGCAAGCGCACAAGGCATTGGAGCAGTCCTTCTGCAGCGTGATTCCACCTCTAAAGAGCAGGTTGTGGCCTACGCTAGCCGGACTCTGTCAACAGCTGAGCGGAATTACACCATCACGGAGCAGGAGTGCTTGGCTATCGTATGGTCGATACAGAAATTCCGCCCGTATCTCTACGGTCGGCACTTCACCATCATCACCGACCACCACGCACTCTGTTGGCTTTCATCAATGAAGAATATGTCAGGACGTCTTGCGCGCTGGATACTGCGCTTACAAGAGTACGACTTTACAGTTACGTACAAGTCTGGCAAATGTCATCATGATGCCGACGCGCTGTCCCGGTGCCCACTTTCGCTCTCTCGTGACAATACGTCCACCGCATCGCGTTCGAATGACTCTGACACCCAGCTTGCCTCACAACACGTATCGCTCGCATCGCTGGATCCAATGCAGCTATCTTCGAACTCCGATTTACGTTCACTTCAGCTGGCAGATTCCTACTGTCGGTCTTTCATTGATCGCCTTCGCGGTGTCACTAAACCACCCAACAGCCGCTTGCGACGCCAGCTTCGACAATTTCGCCTTCAGGACGGTGTGCTTAAGCGCTACATTTACCATCCCACCGGTAACAAGTGGGTGCCAGTTCTTCCCCGCTGCCTTCGTCTTCGAGTTTTGGAAGCATTCCACGATGATATTGCTGCCGGTCATCTAGGCTTCCACAAGACCTACGATCGCATCAAGACGCGCTGCTTCTGGCCTGGCTTGTCCACAACGGTGGCCAAATACGTGGGCTCGTGCGCGTTGTGTCAGCACCGCAAGCGATCCACATCCCCGCCTGCTGGTTTCCTTCAGCCTCTTCCCTGTCCCACCACACCATTCGAATTTGTCGGAATAGACTTGTATGGTCCTTTGCCGTTGACACCTTCCGGTCACCGTTGGATCGTCACTGCAGTCGACCATCAAACAAGATACGCCGAGACTTCACCTCTTCATTCTGCTACCGCCACAGAAATCGCCAATTTTTTCTTGAACTCCATCGTCTTGCGCCACGGAGCCCCTCGCGTCCTTTTGAGTGACCGTGGCAAAGCCTTCCTTTCCAAGGTCCTGGATGAAGTCCTGCAGGCGTGCAATACAGTGCATAAAACCACTTCTACATACCATCCGCAAACGAATGGCCTTACCGAGCGCTTCCACCGAACACTCTCTGACATGATATCGATGTACTTGCATCCTGACCACAAAAATTGGGATAACATTTTACCGTTTGTCACCTTCGCATACAATACTGCGGTACAACGATCAACTGGCTACAGCCCGTTTTTTCTCGTGTACGGCCGATCTGCCTCCTCGGTCTTCGACACGGCATTTTTCTTTGCACCGGCTCCAAGCAGTACCTCGCTCCCAGAAGAGTTCGCAGCCCGAGTCACACAATGCCGTGAAATTGCTCGCAAAAACACGGAAGCAACCCAAAAGGAGAGAAAACATCGCTGTGATAAAAAACGACGCGACGTGGCCTTTAATGCTGGCGATAAGGTTTTACTATGGACCCCGGTTCGAGCGTCGGGCCTTTGCGAGAAATTTCTTCACCGGTATGTTGGCCCATACACCGTTGTACGACAGACATCTCCAGTTAACTACCTCGTCACCCCGCTTCAGTCTGTCACTGACCGCCGTCTGCGCAGCACGGAAATAGTTCACGTCTCACGCATGAAGCCTTTTGTTACTCGTTCGGCCGATCTCTGACTGGCGGCCAGGTTGGCCGCTTCGCAGAGGGGGGGGGAAATTGTAAGCACATTCCAAGCATTTGATCGTTCTCACTTGCACATACCCATCATCATCGTTCTCACTTGCACATACCCATCATCATCGTCCTCTCTCTTGGTGTGGTTCTGAGCCGAGCCAGACATCGCAGAATAAACGCTTCTGCTCGCCCTGCCTGCTCGCCGTACCTAGTCTGCCTGCGTCTTTCAATATATATATATATATATATATATATATATATATATATATATATATATATATATATATATATATATATATATATATAAGCATGCTCTTCTGTATTGTATTGGCGCTAACTTCACCGCTGTCTGCCTCAGCAACCGGAGCTTGTCAAGCTGAAGGACTTTCTACCTTTTCTTCAGTTTTGCTTTCTTCACCCTATAGATGTATGAGATGTATGAATGCGGTAAAATAAAATATTGGTAGTTTGAACATTGCGTTTGCCTAGACAGTACGTATAGCGTTGCTATGTCGGAAAGGTCTACAATGCTGCACGATGCACCTAACATCATGAGCTCGTCAAAAAATGAGACCATTTTTATAGCAGCAGACCTGCACGTAGGATCTCAAATAACAGCTGTAATGTGAGCTGTTTCTGTCTTTGCTAAAAGCGATGAGCACACCATAAACGTCCACCCCATGTGGTGTTTCTATTCACTTAATGAGTGGAGGTTCTAATGTGCGTTTCAGATCTTCGATCACGCTCTTCATCATGCTTATTCCCGGCGAGGGATTAGTGACCTCTGAGCAGTGATGGGATCTCGTGGGCCAGCGCAGCGTAGATGACACGTTGCGAGTCTGGCTTGTGCGACTCATTAGGCCAGAGCTGCAGAACATCGTCCACGCAACGGAAGATTAAACGCGTACGCGCTCGCTCGAGCGCGAAGTCGTGGTTTTCTAATGAACGACGCTTCTATGGCTCCGCCGTTTGCAGCGGTCGTTACGAACGTCGCACCACTCGACAACCGAAAACTTTAATGTCTCACCCACTCGCATACACCCTCTCGCCTTTCAGTCACGGACAACTTCCGTCACCTACAGGGCCTGCCGCTCTTGTGAACCTTTCTCTCCCAGCGTCTTGTCGAACTCACCCTTCTACACTGCACTGTTCCTCTCGATGACTAGGATGAGGGCTCCGTTCCTCGACTAAACCTCGGCTCTCCACTTTTTTTTTAATTTTGCCGCATAATGACGCAGCCAAGAGACAAGTACGCGAGAACCCAAGCAAAAATTACAAAGCAGGTGGGGAGGGGGTAGAAGAACGCGTACTAAAATAATCGGAAGCAGAACTAAGCACGATAATAAGTAAAGAACGCAGGATGAGGAGGGGAGTCCTGGAAATCAAGCCGGAAGTCGGCTGCGGGGGCCTCGAGGGACAGCGGGGGATAGTTGGGAAGAGAAGGAGGCTCCACGCCCTATCTTCCACTTCCGGTCTTCCTTTTCGCGCCCTAGCGACAAGAGCGCCCCCTCGTCTCTCTCCCTTCATCCATAGCGCTATAGCGTCGACGGTGTCGCAAGGAGCAGCAGCAGCGTGATGAAGCCCGGAATTAATTCGGGGTCTTTTTATAAAACTACAGCCTCCTCCCGCTTCTTGGGGAGCGAGACTGGCGCTCGCATGTGTAGCGGCGGCCCGGTCCGCGAGCTTCGGTCATTATCATTTCCGTTAGCGTAATTTCTGAGCGGCCCAAGCCCACGGCGCCGAGTCGCTCATCACGTCGTCTGCTTCGCCGCTTATATTTCTCGCTACAACTAGCGATTCACGATCACTCTCCTCGCCAGGGCTCACACACAGAGCCTTTCTTTCATCGGGGCCACGGCTGTCGTCTGTTTCCTCGGCAGAGCGAAGGAGAACGTCCAGCCCCCCTTTCTGCCTAGCATTATCGCGGGATGCCGCGAGAAACCGCAGAGGCCGCCCAGCTGGGGAGGCAAAGAATCGACGTCGCCTGCGATTGCTTCCGAATCCCAACCCTTCCTGCCATCTACACAGAGAGCTCGGAACCGGGCCTCTCGTGTCGAAACAGAAGATAGCGTAATTACGCTCGAGATACAAGATTGACCGCAATAAAGCAGCACTTTTGTGTTTCGCCGCTAGAGATGTCATGTATGTGAGCTATATATGGAAAGATATAATATGCACCACAGGTGTCCCTGCCTGCCTTGAAGCGGCTTATTTTTCCGTCTATTGAACTTGTGCTGTTCCTGCCAAGGTTTTTTTTTTTTTGCGAAATGTCTTTTTGCCTAGGTGTTAATCTTCTCCGACATTTTTATACTTTCTTTCACTCATTTCCATGAGCCGCACTTGCGGGTCGACGCGATAACGGGCCGCTGATTTCGTTAATGACCTCCCAGAGTATTTGAAGATGGAGTGGGGCAGCCTGTCCTGTACATATAGACGGCAAAAATATTTTTTGTCTTCACTGATTTTTTTAGCAGCCCGAGACAACCGGAGATAGGGACGATCGTAAAAATTTCATCCTCCCCCTCACTTTCTCCATGCTGCTAGCGGGTATAGTGTATAGCACGTCTTTCTCATCCCGATATATATAGCCTATGACAGAGATGAGAAGGGACCATTCATCATTGTGGATCTGCTCTATATACCATGAGGTATTTAATGCAGTCTCCTTTTTGTGAACGAAGTCATTGCCCGGTTTTAAAAAAGACGCGGCGATATAGACACAGAAGGAAAAAATACAGAGCGTAGCGGGTTTGAGTTGAAAGACCGTGAATGGGCCATCTATACGGAAGCAAAGGGTATACCGGCACGACAATGACTGAAAACGGGCGTCGCGATATGTTCCTGTTCCGTTTCACATTTCGTTTCTGCGACGGGAACTTATTGAAGTGTAACGATCGGATGGGCCGGATGAGTGCAATTAAGTTATCTGCAATACAGAGTGTAAGAGGTGAGAGCGTAGCGTGCTTAGTGAACAGTGAGTGCTCGTGGGGGGATGGTGCTGGCCGTGATAGGCGTACCTGTCTCCCACAACCGACAGTTTAAGACCCCAAAGTGGTTAAAGTATCTTTGAATTTTTCTTTGTCGCAGTTCAAACAAACACATGGTGTAGTTAGTGTCACAAGATTTAGGAGCGTCAGCATTGATCTTTTCATTAAAACATTAACCGAGGGTAACGCATTTTTTTAAGAACATGCAGCAGAAAAGCGTCACCAGTCAATCTTAACGCAGTAAACAATTTCCGCCTAAGGTACATAACGAAGTATGTTATACCAGTGACGCCAAAAAGGTTTCAAGAACAGCATTTTTGGCTGAAGCGTGACACCAACGAAGATGGGAGAGTACAGAAGTAACACAGACTCTTCCGTATTCGTCGGTCTCGCGCTGTATCCGAAAGTGATGCCAATACCAACTAGCCCAACTTTCAATACTATTCTGAACAACAACGACAACAACAACAGTAACGCAACAGTTGAAACAGAAATGTCAACGGTGGTCACAACTTTATTGTACGTGGTTTCAAGATTTGCATGCACGTGAACTCACCCACAGTGCAGTTGCTGTGCGTGGGGCGTATATGGGAGCTCCGAGAAGTTGTGCTCGCCTTCAAGTGGCTTCCGGTGGTGGCGTTCAAAATGAGACCAGCAAGGCAGCGTTAAGGAGCTCTTATTTCACGCAAACCGTGTCATATACTCATGAAGCTAGTGAGTGAAAGGAGTGCTTCATTGATGTCCTATGCACTCATCTGCATTTCGCTGAACACAAGCAAAAATGCCATGGTGCGTAAGTATATATATGATTGACTTCTCGATAAACTACTGTATTTTATCGCGCCAGAGGGAATACATGATTATGACGCACGTCATACACTGCAGTGGGAAATGCAGATTCAGTTTCACCACCTAAAGAGTACTCGATAATAGAAGAGCTTACTTGCCGAGTGAGCTTTGGAGCTTCCGTATGAAGCAACTTAAATGCAGGCATGCGGGATGAACTTCAGATTATTTTGTGCCTTACACAGACACAGCAAGGGTACTAAGGGCATGCCGATGTTGTTGTATAACACGTCTTCTCGTTATGATGCGTTCACGGGATGTGTGTGTCTGAATAACAAATCAAATTAAAAAGTAAGTAAGTAAATAAATCACTTACAAATGTGCTCATGCGGTCTCCTGCTCAAATTCAGACGACCGGAACAGACAGGTCGGTCGGGCTTGTCTATACCTTCTATGTTTCAGTCTTCTATTTTGGCGGTTGTGAATTTCACTATATATGCATGGATTATAACCATGCCCTAAATGGCGTCAATTTGTAATTCGATGCTTTCCACTATTCGTTTTTTGTTGTTGTTGTTAGGTTTCTTATGAATATATGCTTTACGTATACACCGCACAGCTCGTATCTCCCGTACCTTCCGCAGGGGAGGGTTCATTGCAAGTTTAAAAAGACCATTTTATTGTGCGCCATGACGAGTTTAGTAAACAGAGCTACGCATCTATACTGACAGAGTCTTTGCAAAGACATCGACCATGACCGATCAACTGACCTGTTTTTTTTTTTAATTTTTGCTTTCTTCTCTTTCACGTCTAGTTTGCAGGGTAGAAAACTGGACGTGTAGTCTACTCTCTTGATTGGGTCCCGGGTAAAGTGTTGGCTGTAGCTGTAGGAAACCAATCGAAAGTGGTTCAGTTTCGTGCCTATATGTGGCATACCAGTTTACAGAAGGTATGATTAACAGTAATATATTTTTTCCCTACACTTATTATATTCCCCCTTTCTCTCTATCTTAAGACCAAATTACTGAAAGCTACTCGCATCTCCGTACAGCACGATCGCACTGATCTCGAGCGTCTCTGGCTGAATTCATGTGCCAAGCTTGAAACAATGCAACAGAAAGCAGAACAGCGTTATTTTAGGACGAAAAAAAAAAGCAAGGAGAGGAAAGCGGATGGAAAACAATCTGGGAATGAATTGGACGCGCCGTCCGCGCAAAGCGCTAGAAGCTGCGGCACGCTCTCTCAAGAGGGAGAGAGAAAGAAGAAACAGATTTCGCTTTCGACAAAGGAGAAGCGGCTCCACGTCGCCAGGGCCCCGGCGCGAATTGCGAGCGCGCAGCCGCTAATGCGCCCGCCGCTCGGCTCTCTAGTACGTACATATATACTGGCACTTTACTGAAGTTTGCTGCTGCTCTGCTACACACGCCGTGTGTGGGTGTTTGTGCGTAATGATTGCAGTACGACTACAACCACTACACGGCGCCTCCTCCCCCTTTTTTCTCCTTTTACTCCGCTCTTTCTAATTTGTCCCGCGCTCTCTTTCTCCAATCGCCCCTGCGCGCGCTCTTGCTCGTTCGAGGGTCGCTGTGCTGTTGAGTGGGCGCGAGAAATAAATGAGATTCCGAGAAACGACCAGACATTAACGTCCCCAGCAAGAATCTTCATTTTCTCTCTTTCTTCTTATCCTGCGTGTATTTTGCCCGTTTCTGCTTTTTTGAGCCGTTCACTTAAGTGCAAGCGTATAAATACTTTTTTTCCTGTATTTCGTATTTTGAATTGGATCTTTTTTGGAAAAAAAAGAAAGAAGCCCAAACAAGAGAAAATGGCAGGCATATCTCTTTTGGTCGACGGCAATTACGAACTGGAGAATGCTCCGAAGTCATTCGTCACGTAAAAGAAATGAAATGACGCAGTGATTCAAACGTTGTAAATTTTGATGAAGAAAAGAATACAACGCAATTTTCGTTATGAATCTCTTGTCATGTTTCTTGCACTGCAAGTGTCTGCTGCATGTTTCTGATACCATTCTTTTGCGTTTTTTTTTTATAATTGAAAGAAATATTTTTGTATGCGTTTCAGCAATCGACACGCGTCAACATTGATACGCCTATGTATTTGGTATGATTCCAGCTTGTTCGTCGATACATCTACACAGCAGACTTCTGAAATTCACGAGTGCATCAACCCCATCAATTTAGATTGAATTCCAAAGTGTTGGTCTGTCTATCCTTCGTTATATATCACGTTTAACACGAATAAAAAAAATGACCCTGGTGCTTCTGCCAAGATATTTCAGGTTGGGTCTTTGTGGAGAACACGCTTGCTCTCAGCTTTGTGATAAAGGTCGCGCAGTGTCGACAGACAAGCAGGAGAAGTCTCACACTGGGCAGGACAGACACTGTGTTGATAACAACCCTGAGGTGAAGTTCGAAGCCCTGCAGGCATGGCAGCTATTTGCTGGAATCATATGCGGCAGTGAATGCCTCTCTTTAGTGAATTAAATGACTTTGTATGACCTGTCTCAGTGATTCCATTGTCAGTTGCTCCAAAGTTGAAGGTTAGAACCACAATCATTATCTGGTAATCATTATTTTATCAAGCAATATATCTTTACATGACATAGGGCTACCCACTGTAAGAGACTGTAAGAGTGCATCGTTCGTATCATATAGACGAATGGAGTAGCTTTATGTTCCAAAAGAAGGGTCGTTGACATAGAACTTTTATAAAACGATTCTTTAGCTTTTTTTTCGGTTAAAAATCACTGGATATCTGCACATGCTTTAGTGCTTCCTTCTTAGAACATTTCAAAATGACGCCACAAAGGCTTCGCGGCGACTGAATTCATATTGTGTCCATTTTCCAACATTTATTCAATGTCACTAGCCGGACGCTGCAGCCAGGATCGAATCACGGCTTCTACGTTTTCGCTGAAGGTGAAAATCTTCGAGGTGCAGGTTGAAGAACCAAAGGTGGCCAAAATTTCCGGAGCCATCCACTATACGGCGTCTCTTAAAATCATGGCGTCTCTTAAAATCATCGTGGTTTCGGGAGGTTGAGCCCCGAAAGTTATTTTTAACAGCGCTAATAACAAGAATTGCAATTGCTAAAATTCTGATAAGCATCAATGAGCAAAACTAAATGTCTGCTGTACATCGGGAAACAAGAAAAAATGGCTTTCGTGTGTTCACATTTGGGAACTCCGGCAAATAAAGCATTCAGCTATTATCTCTTTTGCGGCTTGTGCATGGGATTAAGGAACATCGCACGAACTAGTGATGGGTTATGTGCAATAAGTTCCCATTTGGATCTTCTGTAGACATTCTACATTCAAAGTGTAGAATAGCGGAGGAGACTTATCGAGGCTGTTAAGTGAAATTGTGTGTTGATAGATACTTTTCGTTCTACAGCTGCGCATTCCTTACACAGTATACGGCAGTTAGGCAATACGATATAGACAATGGTATGATACCGTCACAATATTTACAATCTTTCCACTATGTGGACAAGATGAACGAGTTCAGCCTTGAGCGGTGTTACACTCATTGAACGCGTGCGATTTCGTATTTTAAGAGGCAGGTAAGATGCTTAGTGCGAACCGTACGCGTGCACGAACTGAACGCATGATAACTGGCGTCTACAACGTCAGGTCTCAACGACGTCGTTGCAGCGGTACCGCGCAGTGGGCACAGCTTCTAAACTTAGCCCAGTCACTGCCTTAAGCAACCACGTAATTATCACGCTACAGAGAGAGTTTAGCTCTGGAACGAAGTTAGCTCGTATATAAGCGCATTTTCCTCGCAGCTCCCGCGCCTGCAAGAGCGTCAGCGCACGCGCTAACGCGATAGCACGTTAAGCGGGAAGATGTATCACCGGCATGTCTCTGTACTCCTGCGTGATGCCAGGAAGCCGGGAGTGCAAGGCGTATAACAAGCAGCCAGCTTGTATCCCCCCTTGCTCGCTCCACTTGCGGTGGAGAGCAAATAGCCGCGGCAGTCAGTGAGCGATGCACCGCGCGGGGATGATCGCGGTGCCCATCGCGGACGGCGTGGTTACCCCTCCTCCCGAGCTGCACGGGAAACAAATGCTTCCGCATGAAGCTCGTACAACGAGGAAGTTGGCGACAGTGAACGAGGGGAAAGGGATGCAAAAGGGTGTGTGGGGAAACAGGGGAGACGGGAAGCCATAAAAACAGGAAAGAGGGTCTATAGGCAAAAGCAGCGTCACTTCTCTCCTCCTCGCGCAGCGCATCAAGGCAGGGGTGATGAGGAAGATCTATATCTGTGGAACTACAGCGCAAGAAATGGGCCGAAATAGGGAAGCGAGTATATAGGGTTTGGGGGAAGTCGGTGGAGGCGTTTGTCACACCTTCGCGAAGATGGAACGAGGGCGCGGTGCTCGTTTTTCCTGCTCGTTTGGCTCATTAGCCGCGGACCGAACGGGCCGGGCGAAGGGAGCTGTGGACAGGCCGGTACGCGGGTACCGCTCGCGACATGAGATGTCATATCCTAAGTGGGTCTTAGGAATCCGGTGCGGCTTCTATTGCATACCTGCTTGATGTGTTCATGTGCTATACGCTTACTCTCTCTTTACGTGTCCCCTCTCTGCTCTCTTATATTGTCGCTCCGCTTTATTGTTCCTTTCATTACATGAGTTACCTCCTTAGGACGCTATTATATGCGGTTGAAGCAACGTCGCTATTGGCAGGTGTATTGAGATGAAGTAGATTTTTGGTCGCGGGATTCCTGTAGCAACCGTTCCCTAAAAGCGTGAAATCGGAGAAAAACGCCCTGCGGAAGATGCATATAAACACAGTCGCTTTGTCAATTTAGTAAAAGCAGTAAATAATAGGTGAAGTATAGGGCCTGTGTTTCTGGTATATGAAAAGAACATACGAGCACTCGCCGTACGTTATGCTGAATGGTACTGCCAAGTTGTGCTGCGGACTCAATTATTCTAGCAGATAGGGTTAAGCAGATGGGTATGTTGACGAAATAACCATACATGCAAATAAAGTACCCGGTTGTAGCTCTGTTTAAAGTAAACATGATGCAAGTTTTTATCACTTTGAATCCAATGATTAGGTCGTGCCTGTCAAATAGGTCACATTGCTCCTGTTGTTCTCAAACGTTTGCCTTTCATTGCTTCACGCCATTGTGCTCTGCATGGTCAATTCTGCACAGCTACGTTGTTCTATATTTTATGCGTCACCTAACTTTCCACACAAAACGTCTTCCTTGGACTGTTTGTAGCACGAGTAAATGCATCCCTTGCATATGAAACATTGTTACAACGTGGGAAGGACTTAACAAAATACCCAATTCTGCCTTCCTTTCCATCTTAATTTTATTCTTAGTTTTTTTCCTGTTTTCTTGTTGTCTTTTGGTTCTGTTTCTTTCGTTGTTCTTTTTTTTTTGCTAGCGTATAAAACTGTTGACGCTAATTATGCTGGTCTCGCAGCTCGCATTTGACGGGTCAAAGCGTCCGCTATCCAGCCAGTTAACGGTCGAACACTCGTGAACATTTAAACAAAAGTAACTTTAATTAACAGGAATTGGGGTCACATTTCAACAAACATTCACAAGCACTCAGTAAGTTCCCCCCGTAAAAAAGCGGTGCTGGTGCTCGGGCAGGTAGGGTGAGTCTGACCGCCGCCTGGCATTTCTTCTTCCTTCGATGACCGGTGCTTTCACTCTCTCCGTGAGCCGACAGAAAAGATGACAAATGACGCTCTGAAGGTCGTTTGCGGTGCCCGTTGAAAGTGGCCATAACAAAGGAAAATGGGGTTTCAAGACGTGGAAGTAGCCCCTATTAAGGGATTAAGCGTCTCCCCCACTTCCGTTGGCGGCACTTGAAAGGAAAACACGGCTCCTGGCCACTCTCTTCGAGAGGGGACGGCACACTCCCCGTCTGGTGTCTGCGCGTTAGACGCCACAGTTTGTTGATGGCGAAAACAAGGGCACCACTTCCCATATCGGTCGGCAGAGTTTCCTTATTGTACCATTCCTTGCAATCTTCACCTCCACCTTGCGCACCATTCCGTCCGCACTGGGCAGGCTTTGGGTGACAACGCCGATGGGCCAATCGTTGCGGTTTGCTTCTTTGTCCCTGATGAGCACGACGCCGCCTTCTTTTATATTCTTTCATGAAGTGCACGAAGCGCTCTTTTGTCTCAGGGTTTTTTCGCAACGTGCATCGCAGCGAGTACAGGCGAGAGAGAGCCTGTTCTCGGTTATTCGGAATCCGTCTTTTTGGTGAGCGGAAAGGTAGAGGGGCAGCCCAGTTGTTTGACCTGTCTTTGTATAATTCCCTATCCATGATATTGAGGAAGGCTCTATCTTCTATAGACAGGGAACGCTCGTTTTCTTCTCGCGTTGTCTCGAACAGGTTAGGTGCCGGCGTGTACGCAGGTGGCTGATGATAGTCACGCAAGTCCATGAGGTGGTTGGTTACTTTGGCATGCTCCAAGCTCTGGCTTCTCGGATGAATAACAGGCGCCGGAAGAGACGCCAGCTCGGCATCACGTATGGCAGCTTGCTCAGTGATGTAGCTCGAAACCCGTAGTGTCCGGTCTAAAGGTGGGTGTGGGCGCACACACTCCCCGCCATTCTGTTCCACAGCTGCCTCGAGTGCACTTGCCTGAGCGTCTGCAGCAGCTGCCTCTTTTTCATGTTGTAGTACCTCAAGCTCGGCCTCAATTCTTGCCTTTTCTAAGCGCATTGCGGCCTCTTTACGACCAAACTGAGCTCTTGCTTTGACGGCCTCTGCATGCGCGCGGGCCTGCACAGCAGCCAGGCTAATCGTGGAGAAGCCCGATCGTCGAGATCGCGAGGAAGCTCTTGAGTGAACCGATAGAGAGAACTGCGATGCTGTTTTATGTGCCTTGTCGCGTTCTTGTGGCGTAGCCTCTCGTAACTTTTCGCTCACGATCGCCTCACGGTCTTCATCGATTGCCTGTTGGAGCTGTAATTCGTGCCTGGCCTCAGGCGTCTTCGCCTTCTCGAGAAAGGCTGAGTATCTTGCGGTAGCATGCTGGTAGCACTCGTAACTTGCACGAAGCTGCGTTTTGGCGCCGATAAACTGTTCTCCCTTAGCGCGTGACAGTGCCTGAAGAGCGCTCTCCATGTTTTTCCAAACAGAATCTAGTTTGCGGCAGTGCTCTTCGCGGCTCGTTTGGTACATTTCTTTAGCCCTCGTCGATGGGGTTGTTTTTCTTTGCGGCCGAATGTTTGATGCGGAAGCTTCATCTTGTGGTGTGACATTTGGACACTCATGCGTCAGCTCGTCCTGGTCCATTCTTGCTTGCACGTTTTGTCTCGGAGCGGACGTATGTGAAACAATGGTGCTAAGCTGCGCGTTGAGCGTTGAAAGATGAAATGAGCCCACCTTGTTGCTGCCCTTCTGCTGTCAGCTGCTCAACTCCTTGGCGATGATATCCTTGCAATGGGCGTGTGTCTGGGTTCAACCGGGGGTCTTGCCGTGGCGACGTATCCCATTGCCGGCGGACGTTGAGTTGGCGGCCGATGGCAGTTGAAGCGCTTTTTTACTGTGAGCGTTGAGAGATGAAATGAGCCCACCTTGTTGCTGCCCTTCTGCTATCAGCTGCTCAACTCCTTGGCGATGAAATCCTTGCAATGGGCGTGTGTCTGGGTTCAACCGGGGGTCTTGCCGTGGCGACGTATCCCATTGCCGGCGGACGTTGAGTTGGCGGCCGATGGCAGTTGAAGCGCTTTTTTACTATGAAATGAGCCCACCTTGTTGCTGCCCTTCTGTTGTCAGCTGCTCAACTCCTTGGCGATGATATCCTTGCAATGGGCGTGTGTCTGGGTTCAACCGGGGGTCTTGCCGTGGCGACGTATCCCATTGCCGGTGGACGTTCAGTTGGCGGCCGATGGCAGTTGAAGCGCTTTTTTACTATGCTGGTCTCGCAGCTCGCATTTGACGGGTCAAAGCGTCCGCTATCCAGCCAGTTAACGGTCGAACACTCGTGAACATTTAAACAAAAGTAACTTTAATTAACAGGAATTGGGGTCACATTTCAACAAACATTCACAAGCACTCAGTAAGTTCCCCCCGTAAAAAAGCGGTGCTGTTGCTCGGGCAGGTAGGGTGAGTCTGACCGCCGCCTGGCATTTCTTCTTCCTTCGATGACCGGTGCTTTCACTCTCTCCGTGAGCCGACAGAAAAGATGACAAATGACGCTCTGAAGGTCGTTTGCGGTGCCCGTTGAAAGTGGCCATAACAAAGGAAAATGGGGTTTCAAGACGTGGAAGTAGCCCCTATTAAGGGATTAAGCGTCTCCCCCACTTCCGTTGGCGGCACTTGAAAGGAAAACACGGCTCCTGGCCACTCTCTTCGAGAGGGGACGGCACACTAATACTCAGGTACCAAAATTTTATGCTCTTCGATTGGGCCTTGACTTATTTATTGCCAAGCCTTTTCACCCTTCCGGGTTTTGCTGACGTATACGTGTACCTGCTGCTTGCTGCTTGCTGCTTGCTGCTTGCTGCTTGCTGCTTGCTGCTTGCTGCTTGCTGCTTGCTGCTTGCTGCTTGCTGCTTGCTGCTTGCTGCTTGCTGCTTGCTGCTTGCTGCTTGCTGCTTGCTGCTTGCTGCTTGCTGCTTGCTGCTTGCTGCTTGCTGCTTGCTGCTTGCTGCTTGCTGCTTGCTGCTTGCTGCTTGCTGCTTGCTGCTTGCTGCTTGCTGCTTGCTGCTTGCTGCTTGCTGCTGCTGCTGCTGCTGCTGCTGCTGCTGCTGCTGCTGCTGCTGCTGCTGCTGCTGCTGCTGCTGCTGCTGCTGCTGCTGCTGCTGCTGCTGCTGCTGCTGCTGCTGCTGCTGCTGCTGCTGCTGCTGCTGCTGCTGCTGCTGCTGCTGCTGCTGCTGCTGCTGCTGCTGCTGCTGCTGCTGCTGCTGCTGCTGCTGCTGCTGCTGCTGCTGCTGCTGCTGCTGCTGCTGCTGCTGCTGCTGCTGCTGCTGCTGCTGCTGCTGCTGCTGCTGCTGCTGCTGCTGCTGCTGCTGCTGCTGCTGCTGCTGCTGCTGCTGCTGCTGCTGCTGCTGCTGCTGCTGCTGCTGCTGCTGCTGCTGCTGCTGCTGCTGCTGCTGCTGCTGCTGCTGCTGCTGCTGCTGCTGCTGCTGCTGCTGCTGCTGCTGCTGCTGCTGCTGCTGCTGCTGCTGCTGCTGCTGCTGCTGCTGCTGCTGCTGCTGCTGCTGCTGCTGCTGCTGCTGCTGCTGCTGCTGCTGCTGCTGCTGCTGCTGCTGCTGCTGCTGCTGCTGCTGCTGCTGCTGCTGCTGCTGCTGCTGCTGCTGCTGCTGCTGCTGCTGCTGCTGCTGCTGCTGCTGCTGCTGCTGCTGCTGCTGCTGCTGCTGCTGCTGCTGCTGCTGCTGCTGCTGCTGCTGCTGCTGCTGCTGCTGCTGCTGCTGCTGCTGCTGCTGCTGCTGCTGCTGCTGCTGCTGCTGCTGCTGCTGCTGCTGCTGCTGCTGCTGCTGCTGCTGCTGCTGCTGCTGCTGCTGCTGCTGCTGCTGCTGCTGCTGCTGCTGCTGCTGCTGCTGCTGCTGCTGCTGCTGCTGCTGCTGCTGCTGCTGCTGCTGCTGCTGCTGCTGCTGCTGCTGCTGCTGCTGCTGCTGCTGCTGCTGCTGCTGCTGCTGCTGCTGCTGCTGCTGCTGCTGCTGCTGCTGCTGCTGCTGCTGCTGCTGCTGCTGCTGCTGCTGCTGCTGCTGCTGCTGCTGCTGCTGCTGCTGCTGCTGCTGCTGCTGCTGCTGCTGCTGCTGCTGCTGCTGCTGCTGCTGCTGCTGCTGCTGCTGCTGCTGCTGCTGCTGCTGCTGCTGCTGCTGCTGCTGCTGCTGCTGCTGCTGCTGCTGCTGCTGCTGCTGCTGCTGCTGCTGCTGCTGCTGCTGCTGCTGCTGCTGCTGCTGCTGCTGCTGCTGCTGCTGCTGCTGCTGCTGCTGCTGCTGCTGCTGCTGCTGCTGCTGCTGCTGCTGCTGCTGCTGCTGCTGCTGCTGCTGCTGCTGCTGCTGCTGCTGCTGCTGCTGCTGCTGCTGCTGCTGCTGCTGCTGCTGCTGCTGCTGCTGCTGCTGCTGCTGCTGCTGCTGCTGCTGCTGCTGCTGCTGCTGCTGCTGCTGCTGCTGCTGCTGCTGCTGCTGCTGCTGCTGCTGCTGCTGCTGCTGCTGCTGCTGCTGCTGCTGCTGCTGCTGCTGCTGCTGCTGCTGCTGCTGCTGCTGCTGCTGCTGCTGCTGCTGCTGCTGCTGCTGCTGCTGCTGCTGCTGCTGCTGCTGCTGCTGCTGCTGCTGCTGCTGCTGCTGCTGGCTAGTTCTAATGCAAGTTGCTCCCGGTTATGGACTTCTGCATATTAGGCTCACTATGCTGGTTTATTTCAGGTCTCAATTCTCGCACTTGGTTATACACCTGTGAAAATTCTCAGAAAATTTTGTTGCTAATAACATTCGGCGTGGTGACTTTCCTCCCTTCAGAGCGGGTTATGGAACAAACGGGGGTTGAGGATATCTTAGCTGAAATCAAGAAGGGGAAATGGACATGGGCCGGGCATGTAGCGCGTAGACAGGATAACCGCTGGTCATTAAGGGTAACTTACTGGATTCCCAGAGATGGTAAGCGGGTTACGGGGAGACAGAAGGTTAGGTGGTACCCATTACACACTTGGAAAAAAAATTTTGCAGCCATTTTTTGATGCTGTGGCTGATGACGACGAAAAATAATTATGCCTGAAGTTGTAATAGTTTGGAGGATTTGGCAGTAATTTGTTGGATAATTCGATGGCCCACTCGCTACGCAATTCGCATTGTGTGATGCTTGGCTGTTTCATGGTTGTTCTCAAACGCTTTATTACTTACATTAACGTGACTCCTTCGCCGACCTCAAGGTTGCCTATAGGGTCAATTTGTAACGAAGCTTCAAGCACAGTGCAGGCTTGGCTCGGTGATATGGCACAAGTATGGCATGTAGGAGACCTGGTTCAAATCCCACAAAGAGGCTGACTCCAAGATTTTTTTAATTGTCTTCTCTCCTAAGCATGCCTGTAGATTAGCGCACCTGTTTTCAGGTATAGGGGTGTAATCGATAGAACTTAGTGCAGTAATTAACTCCGATATCAATTTTCTCAAAGCCAATGACGGCAAATACACAGCTTTGATGAACTGCATTGTTTGCCTATCTTACAACAGTAACACCACCACCAACAACAATAATATAATAATAAACAAAGAAGAGCAGTGCACGAAATGTAAAGTAAACAAGGAGACATTTGTTCTGGCTCTGCTTCCTTTCTAGTTTATAGCAAGCGCTATACACTTAATTTGTCTTCAGCGCACCAAGAATGCTATGGTATATTTTTATAGCACTATTTCTGTGTACAACCAAGGAAGTTATGCTGTGATTTAGTAGAACTTCCTTGGCAGCAACAAAACAGTATTAGTGCTTCCAGTAGTATACGACAATGTAGTAACATTTGTGTGCCGTTTTATCGCCGTGCTCGCGTAAATCCTTGCTACAAGCGCGGTGGTTCATGCTATCATTTGTTGATGCAATGACCCTTGCAACGTTATACGTCCCTATATGGAACACCGAAGTGCTGTTTCATGCATGCAGTATTCACGCAGTAGGAAGCCACAATCAGAAAGGAAAAGAAAAGCACATGCAGTATGAAAATGTCTTTTAAACGTTGGTCAATAAATTATACGCACACGTGTACACAAAATCTAGACATTCTTTTTTTTTTTATTGAGAGGGCTCACTATTCAAGGAAGACTCAAATACATTCCTCACATTTCTTTTGCACATTCCCAAGCCCCAAAAATGGTTGCTTTGAATAATCAAAGGCGCGAAAAAAAGGAAAGAATGGTTGATTGATTTGTGGGCTTTAACGTCGCAATACCACCATATATAATTACGAGAGACGCCGTAGTGGAAGGCTCCGGAAATTTTGACCACCTGGGGTTCTTAAACGTGCACCCTACGCTGAGCACACGGGCCTACAGCCCTTTAGCTTTCATCGAAATTGCCGCCGCCACAGCCGGGATTCGATTCCTTGACCGACGGGTCAGGAGTCGAGTGTCTTATCCACGAAGGCCACTGCTGTGGAAGAAAAAGAAAAAAAGTAACAAAGAAAGAAAAAATGAAAAAAGAAAGAAATAAAGAAATAAAGGATAAAAGAATGAAGACAAGAGAGTGGAATAAGGAATGAAAGAAAGAAAGAAAGAAAGAAAAAAAGAAAGAAAGAAAGAAAAAAAGAAAGAAAGAAAGAAAGAAAGAAAGAAAGAAAGAAAAGAAAGAAGCTTTGAGCTTACTATTGGCAAAGTTCGTCAACTGCAGTAGTTGTTTCAGCAAGAGGTGTTACCATCAGCTTTAGTGCTGACCACTCCACGGCATCTCCAGCAGCGGAACTAGCTGCTTTGCGTGCTGCACTTTGTGGTCAATCGGGAACCACCGCAACAATGGTCGATTTTCAGCGACTCAAGGGCTGCCATAATATCTGTGCTCTCAGCACTACGTCGCGGGCCGTACGAACAACTTGTTTTGGAAATTTGATGCCTTCTTCCCACTTCACACGAGAAAGGGCATCATGTGACGTTTTAGTGGCTGCCAAGTCACTGCGGCGTCAGAGAGAACGTACATGCCGATAGTGCCACGCGGGCAGCTCTTGAAGGAACACGAGAAGAAGCCATTTCACGGACCGATGCAGCCAGTATTCTTGGACGACTTGCGCGTGAAATCACGTTTTCACTATGGTGCCCACCAAGCACCGATACGAATCGTCAACACCGCCTGTCCTCTTTGATGGCTCTCCGCATGCCCACTGGGCTTCACCGAAGAGAAGCCACCCTTCCTTGCTTTCGACTAGGAGTGGCATTAACAAAATCTCATTCCTTTGTCACAGGAATAGTCGACAACGAATGGCCTGTCATTGCGAAGAGACGCTACACCACTTCCTGTGCGACTGTATGTTGTATGACATCCAGAGACAGTCACTGGCGTCCATTTTTGCGCGGATAGACAACAGCTTCGCCAAAGTTTCGACAAAGCATTCACAAAGTTTTGTCTGTGGACACTATTTTGTCAAGGGCCCGAGAGAAGACATTGCAACAGAAGGCGACAAAAGCTCTGTTGAAATTCCTATGCGACACGGACTTGAACAAGCGGCTGTAACAGCAATGTCACACACCGCGAAAGACAAGACTGGACTATGACTGAGTGTGCGCGCGTGTGCTGCCAAATGTACTGTGTTTATCTCTCTCTTCCCTCTCTGCTCTCGATCTTTCGTCTCCCCCATCCCCCTCCCATGCGCTGGGTAGCAAACCGGCTGCATATAGGCTGCTTAACCTCCCTGCCGTTCCTTTTCTCCTATTTTCCTTCCTTTCTTCCTTGTGCGCATTTTGTTGATGCATTGTCTGGATATAATGACGTATATTTTTGATTACCTCTTTGTATAGGTTGTGAAGCTTGTATGCATTAAAGGCTCGGTACGAAACTCACGTTGCGTGACGCCTGGTTGTTATTCTGTTCTTCTATACCACAGTGTATTACATCCGCGAACGTGGTCTCTTGCCAGACAGAAAATCCTGTAAAGGTTCTTTCTGCAATGGACATCCAAACACTGTCGGGGCTCTTTGGTATAGAATACTCGAATGCCACGCAGAGGGCCTCGGCTTGAATAGATACTACCCGATGCAGTATATATTTTATCATTGCGCACGATGGCGGCTATGGACGCCAGACGATATAATCAACTTTTATCGGGTATTGTGATCTTATAAAAACTTTCTCTTAGGCGCTTCATACCTGCGTCTAATTTGCTGACCAAGCCATATAATTCTTTCTCTCTTTCTCTCTGCAGTGCGGCTATTTGCTTATATTGCTTGAGTGAGCGACTGTTGTAACATAGGGAATAGAAGAGCTGTGACGCCTCTGTCGGCACCTGTTTTCTTTTGTTTTCTTTTTCGCCATTCCCCATGTGTAGACGCTCTGCGGGGTAGCTGAACGCACGTGTCATTGACCTCTCTGCTTTCATTGCTTTCCTCTTTCTTTGAATTAAATAAAGATTGAAAATCACTGTTATACGGCTTACCGCTCGCTCTATCGCACTATATCTTGAACGTGAAAGACGAAATCGCCACGGCATGCACAATTTTATTCGCAAATGTAGGGGCTATATACTGTAAAAAATATCTGTGTTTCAACGCCGGAACTCACAGAGAAAATTACAGATTGCGTTTTCTTTCTCGAAAAATGGCAGAAGTGGATGTACAACACTCTTGTGCTGCGTTTCTATTAAAACGACGGAGGAGACCATAATTGAGCACTCCAAGTTTCCGCTTCTGTGCTCGTTCCGTAAAAGAGAGAAAAATAACGTCAAGCTGATGTATTTTGTCACGTGGTGCGCTAGCATCCGGGAATCGAGAAGCAACGCCACTGACACTTTTTTGATTCGGCGCCTGCGGTGGTGGGGCATCGTGCGATATCTTCTGGTTTATGTTCGCGCGTATAGCGGTTCGTTAACTTGGGCGTGTGATTGATTTTGGGCGTGGTGTGATCAAAGATGTCCGCATGTTGTGTGTTAGCCAGGCATCTTCACAGAGAAAGAGGCTGTATGATCCCTAAAATGGATACATTGAGGCTCTGCCATGCCATGGCGATAATTTGTGCGCCATCGCTTGCAGTCAGTGATCCTGTCATCACGAATGTTCCAGGCAAGTGTCTGTTTTTCTTTTAAAGACGACAGTCTTTCTTGGGGACCTTCGGCGCAGAAATTTTGGTCTGTCTGTCTGTCTGTCTGTCTGTCTGTCTGTCTGTCTGTCTGTCTGTCTGTCTGTCTGTCTGTCTGTCTGTCTGTCTGTCCGTCCGTCCGTCCGTCTGTCTGTCTGTCTGTACATTTGTCTGTTTGTCCACTCTTAACAGCATCAGGTACTTGAAACGGCCGACTCCATCCGCAGCGCCCACCAATGTTGCTTAAGGCTTGGTGTTCATACCTGTGCAATTGTCACTTAAAAAGCAATTATTGCGCATGTCTGTGGCACTATAACAACAGGTCATGATATTATGTATATATATTTTTACCAGAAAAGGCATACATAAATAATTTAAAGGATCGTAGCCTTTATAACGCTGCGCTGGCTATGCAACGATGGCACGAAACGGCAAGTGTTTTAAACGCTTTTCTAAAACGACGCGATGGTGGCACCTACCCGTAACCTTGCGTTCTGCACCTTATCACCTCAGAGATGGGCGCGTAGGGCACGCGCCCCGTTTTCCAGGATAACTGCCAGATAGCGCTCATGTATCAAGTGCGACGTGACTTGATTCGCTCGTTCGCCTCAGCTGCACGCTCGAGGCACTCTAAGGCAGCGCATAGTCTGGACCCCAGGCCACTCGGGCCTGTCCGGCAACGAGGCGGCAAATGCCGCTGCCCGTGCCTCTCCTGTCCGGGCCGTTGCCCCTCCATGTCCCGAGACGGAATCTGGCAATACCAACCTGACGCGCTTTCGCGAAATTTTGGCTTATTATCGGGCTTCGCGCCACCTTTACCCGGACTTCGCACACGGCTCTGAGAAAGCAGACGAACGACTGCTACGCCGCATGCAGACAAACACCTGTATCAGTCCGGCGGTCGCCAGGCACTTTTTGCCGGAAATCAATGGCACCTGCTCGACCTGTCATGTCCTCGCCGACACATATGACGTCGTAGCATCGTGCCCAGTTAATCCCGTCTCTTTCTCACCCCCTTTTCCTATCCCAACTAGAGAGGCTTGGGAGGAGCACCTGCTCGGCTGCTCTACCTTGGCTGCACAACGCTCCTTGGTGGAGCGCGCACGGGCAGCTTCCAGCTCCACTGGCGTCCCGGAATAGGGTCTTGCCACTCTAGCACGCCGATGGGCCACGTCGGCACTCTCTAGTAGACTTCTTCTGAAATAAATGTTTTTTACCACCACCACCACCAGACGCAAGACTGTCGACTTTGGGCGACATTTGCGGTGTAACATGCAGATACGGGGCAAATTTTTTTTTATAAGTTCTGAGACGCTCGAGGAGGAGGGCGCAGACACCGCCGTTGAGACGCGTCCAGCGTCTCTGCCATCAATAGTGCCGAGCGGTCGTCGTGTGCTTCCTTATTTCATTTAGCAGAAAGCGGCCAAGTATACTGTTGTGAACGCACTAAGCGTTGCGCTGTGCTATCTGGCTCCCCAGCTGGCCTTTTTACAAGACACACTAGATGCGTCCGTCGGAGACGCTGGGCGCGCATTCCGCGATTTCTGTTCTTTCACTGTCGTCGTCGAACCGTCGCGGAACGACACGTTCGCGCGCTTAAAGTGTGCCTCCCGTGGTGCGCCCTGTGCTGCTATGTTGGCCGTTGGTTCACACGTGCGTTCCTGTATGTGTTTGTTCTAAGCGCCCGTCACTCGCTTTTTCCTTACGCAAACCAGATTTGCGAAAAAAAAAACAACAACAACAAGAAGCATGTTTCGCATCATGAATGCTGCGGGATTGCTCTCCTGAAATTCGTGTTTGTCGTATATGTTAGACGACTACCGGTGGTCGGTCTGCCACCAAATTTACCCATGCACCGCGTCGGTCTAGTGGGTATGGTGCTCGACTGCTGAACCGACTTGAAAGAAGACACAGCGGCTGCACTTTGAATGGAGGTGGAAATGCTTAAGTCCCGTGTATTTGGATTTTGAGTGCACGTTAACGAACCTTGGTGGTCGTAATTAAACGCAAGCAGTTATTATTACGGCTGTCAAATATGGAACAGCACTTGCGCAAAGGTGCTTACAGCTGGTGGCAGCGCAGAGCAGCCATCGGGATCATGAAGTGTATAACACACTGATATAGATGAAGGTCCATCCCTGAGCCTGTATAGTTCGGCGGGACAGCTGCCTATGCGATACAAGCACAAGGGTCGACAACTCGTGCACGTGGGATCAAATAATCGTATAATGCCTGCGCTAAGCAGCACACGGAATTAATGCGGCAAGTAACAAAACACAAGAAAACAAAATGCCAGCGGTCGCTGCTTGTTAGGTTTTTTTTTTTCAGTATGTCCATGTTTCGTGCCACAGTCACTTTACACACGCACACAGACAATGATAGTCGCTGGCGTGAGCAGTTTCGCGTTTTTGAAGTGCTATAGTCTCCCTATGATACCAACAAGAATATCTAAAAATGATGCTGCTGACTGTGGATGTGATCAGAGCCAGTCGGGCAATGCCTCACTGCCCCTGGTTTCTGGAATTATGGTATTGTGCGCAGCAAGGGCCTTATACATATGCCAAGAATCACGAGTGTGTACGTTGTTGATCAACGGAAATGTTCTGATCACTTTTTATTTTCTACGTTCCTTTCAGGAGTAAACAAAGTGCTGAAGTGGCAGTCTGAGGACCTTCAAAATGTCACAAGCTGGTCAACGACATCTGTTTGTTTTGTTCAAATAAATGAAGTCGTGTTTTGTTAAATGGGTCGGCATTATGTATTTGGCCTCCAGCAGCATGAGTGTAGTGTGCCCAGCACATGCACACAGCAGTTGAAACAGCAATGTTGACGTACAACCACCCATGCTTTACGGAACACAAATTCCTGGTGTGTATATTGAATGTGATGAAACGCCCTGCTTTCAAAACAGAAGAAGCATCAAGTGTCCCCTGAAACGTCAGCTTTTTCACAGTATTGTTCCACACCTGCCCACAATTCTGCAAAAGCTTTCGTTAACTTTTCCAAATTAAGTTACCTCCAAAACTAAGTGTACCTTATGGCCTGTGTAATAGTAACATTTCCTTTAATATAACGAAAAAACTAAACAGCCCATTCAAGTACAGATAAGCCCATTAAACGAACCCACCTGTTTTCCACTTTGAGTGACGAAAAAAAAATGTAAAGAGAAATAGAAGAGCTGACATGAGTACCTCGAAGTACTTGTTGCTAGGATAGCTGGCACAACAATTCGAGGAAAACTTTAGGTGCTTAAGCATTATCAAACACTAGAAAAGAGCGTCATGTTGCTCTGTTCCACGGTGCTTCGTATTGTGTCTAAAGTTTTCCTACAAGGTGAGAGAAGCTTTGAAAGCCCGTGTTCTCATTCAAAAAATTGAATAATTTACGGGCAGCTCATATTGAGGCAAAACCACCTTTTTTTTTTCGCCAAATAACTAAAATGCTATATTTTGAGTTGGTCATTTTGTGTTAAGGATAACAGAGCTGCCGTGCTTATAGGAACAGACATACGGCGTACACGTAATAACGGAAGCGTGCTGTGTGTGGCGATACAGAAAATAAGTTTACGGGGCCTTCGTAAGACGGAGCATAATGTTTTTTTTTTAATTTATGTAGATCCTCCAGCACCAATTTATTGGCATAATCTTCTGTAAACTGAGGCATTTTTTTAGAATAACGAATATTTGTGCAATCGACCGCATGCACAAGCTGAGCTTTCCAATAAGAACTTGGCATAAAAAAACGTACAGTCGATGTCAACCACAATAAAATTACTCGCCCCGCAGCCACCTTAAATGCGGCCACACTTCAAAAGGGCGCATTTGCACTCTTCTCTGCATTATGACTTTATTACATGGGACATGGGAACAGTCAGTTACAATATTACCCCTTCTTTCCAAAACCCCAGTGAGTTACAGTAATCCAAAGTCAAGTCTGTCCCCTTTGAATTAAGAGAAAATATTTTTGCCGTGATCGAATCTGTGCATGTTTCAACAAGTGTGCTAAGGTGTGATGAAGCTTTCATATCGTTAAAGTTCACGCGCGAAATATGTAACCCCGTCGCCTTTTCGCCTCATGCTAATATGACTGCGTAACGAGTGTAGATATACATAACTGGAGAACAACGTTAGGAGATAGGTAATGCATGTGATCACGTTGAGTAAATCGTTTCGACAATGTTAGCTAACTCAGCCACCCACCTTTCCTCGTGCGTTAATCACACGTTGGCGAAACGCGTAGTCGACGTCAACTGACGGGGTAGGGATGGCCCTGCAGCTGCCTTAATGCGGCCACACTTCGAAATGACGTATACACGCACTAGTGTGCAAAAGCACGCGCAATATATAGGTACGATGCGCATGCCAAACATCTATTAGCAAAGCTAGTTTTATCTCGAAAACACAAACATGTAATGACAAAGCTTGTTTTATCTCGGAAACTCACAGAGGTATCCTAATATATAGGCAATGAAAAACAACGGATCGTGGCTGACTGCCCGTCACCGCATGGGCGCCTTTTGGCCACGTGTGCTCCTTTCGGCTTGAACACATGCCCGAGCGTCGTCAACGGCGCTTCGGTTACCGTTAGCTCGTCCGTGCCACTCGGTGCGGGGATTAGGTCGCGTCGGTGTCGTGCGGAGCTCTGGCAGCCGCTCGGTCGCGACGGGGCGGTACGCTCACGGGAGACGCCCCGGGAGGCCGACTCTTCCTCACTCCACCGCCAATGGGAGGCCCGGAAGGGAGGGCCGAGGCCTCTCGAACGATGCCTCTCCCCCCTGGACACGTTATACGCGACGCACTCGGGGAGGAAGAAGAAGACGACTAGGTCGAACCTCGCACCGCCGCCGGCGAGACGTCGGCGCCCGCGCGAGTCGGAACACGCACGTAACCCGAGAGCGGTGGTGCGCGCTTTCCGAACCTTCCTTCTCCTCCGGGACCGCGTGTTCTCGCCTCCGGTCGCGACCTCGACGGCGACGTTGGCGCGGCTTCAACTGCGCCTACGGCTCCTAACATTAAATGAAGCCGGCTCTGTACGGCTCCGCACGTTGCCTGTTTGTACGAAGGGCGAAATGGGAGGCCATAAAAAGCAAGGGCGAAAGCGCAAACGCCGCTGACCCGGCTTGTTTACGTTCCGGCCCTCAAAGTGGGGGAGCAGCCGGGGAACGACGCATGGAGGTGTTGTAGAAGGCTTACCAAAAGCGTTGGATGGAAAGGGAAGTGTATAGTGGAGGGAGGCCGATTTTAAGGCGGTTTGTGTCGTTGATACGCACGGTCAACAATCGTAACGAGTTTCGCAACGGAAAACAGCCGTGTCGTCCGACGTAGCCGAGAAGTGGAGCGGTAGAACGAAAGGGAAAAGTTGTGCAGCCTGTTTTCCTCATTACATGATGCTTCATTCGAAAGGTTGAGGTACTCGCTTGCAACCGAAACAAGAAAGCACTTTCTTTCCATTGACACCTAGTATCATCAACCTACTTACATACAAGCAGCCGGCTGTGTTATAAATTTCTGAAACATTCTCACGGAATGCCTCTTAAGACGACAGCTTAGAGTTGAACGTCGGGCTCACGTTCCATGTATTCCCATTTGCGAAAGGCTACACATTAGATATACTACTTATAAATTGTTATTTATACGGAAAGGGAGGGCCAATGTTTGCGAAAATGTTGTAGGCCCGTGTGCTCAGATTTGGGTTCACCTTAAAGAACCCCAGATGGTCGAAATTCCTGGAGCCCTCCACCACGGCGTAATTCATAATCATATGGTGGGTTTCGGATGTTAAACCCCACATATCAATCAATCAATTAGGGCCAATGTCAATGTTTTTTTACAAGACGCTCTAGAGCATGCGCATCATTAGGAGCAGCAAATAGTTCCAGAAAAAAACCTGAGTCGCTGATCCCGCTAGTTCGAGTGATCATAAGGGTGTGTATGTGCTCGTTCATGTGTGCGTGTGTGTGTGTGTGTGTGTGTGTGTGCGTGTGTGTGTGTGTGTGTGTGTGTGTGTGTGTGTGTGTGTGTGTGTGTATGTGTGTGTGTGTGTGTGTGTGTGTGTGTGTGTGTTGTGTGTGTTGAATTTGTTCAACAGGACCACACTGTTTTCTAGCCCTGTTGCACTTTAGTACTTCACCGCAGCTCCTGGTTGACAGGGTACACAGCATGGCGTTAGCTCGTTACCTCAGCAGCCGACGCACAGTAACAGACAGACGCGGTATTATTTGCTATAATAACTGAGGAGCACTAGAGAAATTTTCGAGGCTGTCGATTCACGGTGAGAAGATTTGCTCTCGTGGTCCCTGCAAGTGAGTTTCTAAAAACATATGTAGCCGCATGAGCGAAAAACCGGTATGCCTGCGTGGAGCACGTAGCACATGGTCATAGCGAAAGGTAAGAGGAGGCTTTCAGGAGCATTTATAAACCCTTTTGTTTTTGCAGGCCCTGCAGTGGCTCACGGAATATGGTCTTTCATGGTACAGTGTACATATGTAGTGCTCTAAATCGCTAAGCCCTTTTTTCTAAACAGCACGCTGTCATACTGCACAATCTCGTTAAGTGCTAGTGCACGAACTGTACATGAATTGTCGTGAACTCATTCACGGCGCAATATTTGTGGACGCGGCCATCAAGTGTGACGCCCACGGGATGGCTTTATGCTCTCTCATAGTAGAGTGCCAAGCACTCTAAGCTGTCAAACACTTTTTAAACACACAAGCAAACTATCATGGTACCCACTATACGCAATTAATGATCAAAATGTTTTCAGTTGTGGGGAAGTGTCCGATATGCCAATATTCTTCACTCATCGGGAAACGTGGTACCCAAACATGCATACACTCTGCATTTGTACGTATTTACTGCTAAATTTTTGGTTTGCTCTTGAGCACTGCATGCACACAATTCACTGCCATGTGATGACGCCTTGGTCTTTTGGAACAAAAAGGAAATAAAATTATATTTTTCACCAGAACAGAAACGTAACCCAAGCGTTACCCATTTTTTCGTTCCGAAGAGAAAACAAGAAATAATTTATTGGTTACTGGTTCAAGGGAAAATTTGACCATCGAGAACAGCCGATGTCATTTAACGTGAGCTGCAGCGCATATCTCAGGAAGGATTAGGAGGAGGAGGAAAGTTTAAGCGGAAGGACAGGAAGGTTAGCGAGTTCTTAGACCGGCTGGCTACCCTGTGCTGGGGAAAGAGTGAAAGGAATAAAAGATGATAAAAAGAAATGTTGTGGAGAGAGCGAGAGCAAAATTACAAAAAGATAGCGACAGAGGAAAGGCAACGTCAGAGGGTATAAGACACTAATATCTCAGGCAGGGATTATAAACCAAAGAGGGGGGAGATTGATTGATTGGTATGTGGGGTTTAACATCCCAAAACCATCATATGATTATGAGAGACGCCGTAGTGGAGGGCTCCGGAAATTTCGATCACCTGGGGTTCTTTAACGTGCACCCAAATATGAGCACACGGACCTACAACAATTCCGACTCCATCGGAAATGCAGCCGCCGCAGCTGGGATTCTATTCCGCGAAAAGAGGGGGGGGGGAGTACAGCAGATGTAAACATAGTGTGAAATAGGGTACACAAAAAAATCGCAGCATATTCACGGAGTGAATGATGATGAGTAAAGCAAAGCGTTCGTCCGTTCATGTGTCCAACCGTCCATCCATCCGTCCGTGCTTTCTTCCGTACGTGAAATCGTGCATCCGTGCTTCTGTCCGTTCGTCCGTGAGACTGCCTGTTCGTCTGTCTGTCCGTGCACACTTCCGCCCTTTTGTCCCTGCGTCTATAGATCCATCCATCCATGCATGCTTCTGTCCATCCGTCCGTCCTTGAGTCCGTACTTCCATGCTTCTGTCCATCTGTTAATCCGGGCGTCCGTCTGTTCGTCCGTCTGTCTGTCCGTCCATGCTTCCGTCCGTGCGTCCATTCATGTGTCCGCCAGTCCATCCACCCCTCCATCTGTCTGTCTGCCTGTCTGTCCGTCCGTCCGTCCGTCCGTCCGTCCGTCCGTCTGTCCCTCCATCCGTCCGTTTGTCCGTTCTTCTGTCCATTCGTCCGTCTGTCTGTCACTCACACTAGCGGCATCTGCTGAGTGAGCCATACAACTAGGTGTTTACGAACCGGTCACAAAGAGACATGCATGAACAGACCCACGGCTTTAGGAGCTTCGCTCCTAAAAAAGAAATCATATGCCTCGTCCAGGTCAGTTTAGTGTCGATAGGAAGATCAATATTTTCCAACGGCGCCTTGGCATCTTTGGCAGTTAGTTAATTAAGGTTAGTCATTGACGTCATGCCATAAAAACGAAAGAGAAACCTCTCGTGCCATCCTATGCCTACTTATTCACATAGGGGCTCCAAAATCCGATTATCGATATCATTGCTGTGATGCCAGCACACTCCGGCTCATTAGAGTTTTCTCTCTTCCTCTATAACATTGTTTCATCCTTCCCCAGTGCAGAATCACCTAATGGTTGCAGCTCTGTTTAGCCTCTTCGCCTTTCTGCTTATTCTTACTCTCTCATATTGCTACGTATGCCTATATATCACTCTAAGAAAAATAAGCCATTTGACTATTTTTTGAGAGTATGAGCTCACCTCTTGACACTTATAAGACTCTTTTTAGAGACCCGTTAACTCTCCTTGGAGGTTGTTACCCTTTCAGTCACGGCATCCGCACTTGTCGACGCAAGCTTGAAAGGCGCGTCACAAGCCAACTCTTTCCTCAAATGGCTCAGTCAAACTAAGCGTGCACGTTCCTGCGGGCTTCCTGAGTGGACTACTAGTGGTCATTTATTTCCACATTGTTGCGTATTGCCACAGAAGATCACTTTCCTAGGGACAGTACCATGTTCAACGTCGTTCGACGTGCCACGCTCCAGGATCTACACAGTAAAAATTTTCACACCCAAAAGGGTGTAAAAAGGGTGCTTTTACGAGAAAGCACCCTTTGCAACACCCTTTAACACCCATAAATGATCGATTGAAAAAAAAGCACCCATTTGTTTGGGTGCTTGCCTCGATAGCACCCTAAAATAGGCTCTAAGGGTGCTTTTGGGCCTGAGAAGGGTGTAGGTGACGATTCATCAGATGGAATATGCAGCATAAGAAGAACACATAATTATATTATTTGGTATTTTACGTCTCAAAAACCTCGATATGATTATGAGGGTCGTCGTAGTGGAAACCTCTAGAGATTTTGACCATTTGGTGTTCTTTAATGGGCGCTGATATCGCGCAGTGCACAGGCTTCTACCTTTTCGCCTCCATCTGAATTCGACTGCCACGGCCGGAATCGAACCCACGACATTCGAATTGGCGGCCGAGCAGCGTAGCTACTGCACGAATATGTGGACCTTGCGTTAAATGACGGCCTAGACTTAGAATGTGTGAAGGTGCTCTCCGAATACAGCAGAATGCCAGCAGAAGCAAATCGCGTTTCATCTATAATGGCAATTAACTGCAATCCACGTTACGAAAGCTCACCTTAGCGTTGGTTATAAGCTACATGTTTGCTGTGGATTATACACAGGAACATAATGTTCGCCCGAGTATGGGTGTGTGTGCGTGAGCCTGCGCATGTGTTCGCGTGTAAGCGCGATTGTGTGTACACCCGTGCATGTGTGCGTGCGCGTGTATGTGCGAGTCCGTGCTTGTGTTAAGCGTGCCTGTGCACATGTGTACGCCCATGCATGCGTGCGTTTACGGTCGCGTGTGTGTGTTGCCGTATGTGTGTATACGTGTATGTGTGTGCGCCTGTGAATAAGTATGCGTGTGCATCAGCCCGTGCGCCCTCAAATTTCGTGTGTGTGTGCGGGGGGGGGGGCACTGCTTCTTAGTGTTTAAGGTCCCACGCCTGTTCAGACTGGGAGTCTATATGGGAGGTGGCTTAAGAAATGGCGGTGGTCAAGGCACTGTACACTAACTATTCAGTACATGGAAAACAGCTGCACATTTTCGTGCCTCATCATTGCTTACGAACTTGCTGTGGTAACTGATTAGCTCCGTTGAGGCGCTTCTACGCTCGAAAACGTGGGTTATGACCAATTCACACGGAAAGCTGTCACTGCACTTATGCACAACCATCGTTTATATTAACAACGTTTAACAAGAACGTGCACTGCCTTTGCTACAGGTGCTTGGCTAGCTCATTGGGCAACCATATGGAATTATGTGCTGATCATGTGGTCAGCAAAAAGTTTGTTATAACGACCTCGGCACGTTTCGTGGTGCATGACAAGCCTTCTAAACATCCGCTACAGTGGATTAATTTGTTCCAGCTTCGACCACGCATTCAGTGTTTGCAGCACCATACGCGGAATCGCCGGACACAGACAATGCAAAAAGAAATTTCTCTGGAATAAGGTGTAGCGATGCTCTCCCGCTATTGCCACCGAGGACGAAATACTTATTGTTTCTGGTCATTCCATGGTGCACTTTGTTTTGCGCAAGTTTTGCTTCACTATTTTTCGCCCACTGCAATCGCATTCCGTCAAAATACTCAAAGAACCCGAGGCTGGTAAATAACCTGCGTCGCTGTGCGACTGGCTGGAAGGAGAGTGGCCGTTTACAAGGAGTCATTCCGCGTTGAACGGCCGTCCGCCGTATGCGCCATAGCGTTTGCCTATCGGCGCCGTCTTGGCGGGTTTGCCGCTCCTCCCCCCCCCCCCCCCCCCGCTCAACCCGGCCAGCGTCAACGGCGGCGTAGATAAGCAAAGAGTTGCGTCACCGAACACCTGCGTCGACAGCTGCGGCGCCGCCACGCCGCCGCCAGTGCCTCCTCCTTCTCTCTCTCAGTGTTGCCCTTTCTGTCTCATCAGTTTTTCAAATGCGTTGCGTTGGTCGGGGGTCTTGGTCGCTGTGTGTGTTCTAGCGAACAGGCGCATATTCAAAGGTGGTCACGCATGACACCGTGTTCGAAGTGACGCTCGGATTAAGGAATATTCATGGAGTGGCGGGCACGGACAACGTGGGCCTGTTCGAAGTGACGCTCGGATTAAGGAATATTCATGGAGTGGCGGACACGGACAACGTGGGCCTGTTAACGGTGAGTGTACTGTTTTCGTAGGTAGTAATCATACAGCGCTAGCTGGGCGCCTGCAGCAGCTCTGCCGAAGTAGGCTGCCAGCCATTTACAACAGCATGCGTTCGCGGGCCTGTTGCAGATGCCCGATTAAACGTGGGACTTAACGAGTTCACAATGCTATGCGCGATGTTGTGTAAGTGCCTGCATCACTCATACAGTGAGTGATGTGATCACTTATCAAGGGCGGGATTAGTTGCTGATCGCACATTGTCTCTACACTGCACAAAGTGATTGATATTGTTTTAAGATGTGCTTTGGGCTACATCGTAATAACATTTCTATTAATACTCAAATGTGCAACGTGCTTCTGTAGGTGTAAACGCAAAAAAAGAAAGAAAAAGCAAAAATTATGTACAGAGGCGCACTGTACGAAATGGCTTTTTTTTTTTTTGCTTAAAGACGGTATAGTTGGAGGTGCTGATATGCCGCGATGCTCCCAGCACGTGCGCCTCGATCTTTTAAGCTATTTAGGACAAGTGCCACCAGCAACAGGGAAAGATCTAGCAGACTTCGCGTTGTTGTGGCCATCGCCGTGCGTTGTTTTTCCGCGTTTCTGTTTGCTGTTTTCGTGCTTCGCTTTCATCTGCGATAATGTTCGGCGTTATAACAGAATCGAGAGAGTATACGTGACTGTTGGAGCTATGTGCGGTTGCTCTAGCATAAGTCATGGCTGCTGCAACGTAGTCGGCGTCCGCGCGCGTTGGTGTCGTTCGAGCGCTCTTACTTGCGTGATTGTGTTTAACTGAGTATTTAGGCACGGGTTACGTTTGTAAATCTCGTAGTCAATAATCGCTAATAGCGTGCCCCTGATTGCCATCAGAGGATGAGCTTGGTTGTCGAAATATGCCAGACGCTTTTTCTGAAAGCAAGCTTTGAATTTTTTTTTTAAAAGAAGTACTTTCATACGTGCAAGGCAGTGCCTATTGCAGGCCCGCAACTCTTTAAAAACTGGACGAGCTATCACATCTTTTATCAAATTACAATGAATTATATAAGATGATTGAATTATAGATGACGAATTTCTGTGCTAGATTAGGTGAACAAAACACATGTTCGCAGCCCTACGTCTAGAAAGCAGGCAAATAGGAAGCACAGCGTCAAATTTGGATTAGATTCCATTGACGGAGCGTCTTGTGAGAGTAGAAAGAACGAGAAAATTGTTCATTTTTAATGCCCTTATAGAGGCAGTCAGAATTGCACTGATTGGTGACTTGTAACAATTCCTCAGATTGTTAGAGGCGTGATTTAAGTAAGTCTTTTACTTTTTTTTTGTAGACGTCTTCGCTAGTGCCAAGGCCCAAGATCATTTGTTCTCATGTAAAAGAGAAAGCAGAGATGTCTTCACTGTTTGTACATGAAGAGGTAAGTTTCTTGTGCGTTTTGATTAATGCTACATGTTCTAAACGTTGTACTTTAAGAATTGTTTTTCACACTGGTTCACTACCCTAGAAGGAATTTGATTCTTAAGTGAGTTCAGGCTTTCGTAAGTGCCATTTTTGAGCTGTAGTCTTACACTTCACCTCATTTCGGGAATTCGCTGTATGCTTGAAAACTCTTATCTTTATCATACGAAATTATTGGAATGTATGGGTTGTATGCTTCGAGTTCAGTGTAATGTCAATTACACGCCATTTCGAAGGATACACACTACACATTCTTTATATATGGTGCTGCCAGAACAGCACGAAAATTTTTTTATGAGAAGTCATATTTGCTCTTATTACAGGATGAGAGGGTGCCGCTGACGTCCTGCGTAGTCTACCCTGGACCCAGCCTAGAGCAAGCCTACTTCCTGAACCTCCACATGGATAACCGAAAAATCTTCCGTGTCAGTAATGATGAAGAAGGAAGGAGTGACAGCACTGATGAGTTGATTTTTTTTAATTTTCAACATTGTCTACGGCCGCAAGGCCTTTAACAACCACCGTTATTGAGCGGCTTTTTCTCGGCGTGAGTTTAGAGTTTATCAAAGAAGTTGTTCAGGCAGTACGGCACTGAAAATTTTAGTGTCACAATGCCTGAACAACTTTTTCTAGTGTGGTCATGGTAGATGAACAAATATTGTTATTTGTGTAAGTTATTTTGCTTAAATATAGCTGGACCATTCCATGCCAAACGTCCCAGCCACTTTGGCGACCATCTGAATTGTATTTGAAAAAAAAAATGTGCTGACTTACTGCGTTGAAAACGGTGAACTGCTAGAATACTTCAGCGAGAAAAAAAGTTTTGTTCATGTGGCTGGCTTATAACTTCCTGGCATAATGCCGTCTGTGTGCTGTTTGTGGAAACTTTTGTTTTAAAACTACCGCTTATTTTTTCTAAAGCAAATTCGGTCTACCTGTTAAGTAAATGTGCTTCTGTAAGGTATTTGAAGCTCAATAATAATAGTGCAATTTTTTTGCCACATTCGCTTCCAAGAATAAAGCCAAAATGTGTTATGTTTGCATTTTGTATTGCAATATTGCACTTTGTATGAATATCTGAGCAGTGAATACTTACTCCACAAAAGGTATATTCTGAGGAAAAAATATCTTTATACCTCTCAAGCTGCTGAAATATACGAGAAAATATCACGAATTTCACAAAATCGTGATTTTTGTCCGTATTGAGGTGCAATTTGCTTTATGTTGTGATACAATGAAAACTCATCATTATACCTAAACTGTAAGAAAATGAAATTCTTTTCTGTAATAAAAATCTTATCGCAAAAAGGACAGGAAAGAGCACTGTCAACTGAATTTTATTGAAGGTGCTACGAGCGTTTTTATACTGAGCACAAGACCAGGGCTCATCTGCAACAACACATGTGTGACCATGACAAAATAATTTTAACCGAGAAAAGAATACTCTTTTTCGGAAAAGATAAGTGAAGGTGTACTGATGCATTGATCCTTGGCCTTCCTGATAAAAAGTTCTAAAATCTCTCATTTTTCTGCTTGCTTTTTTTTTAAAAACCGGTTTTTATGAAACCTAGGAATACACTTGCATTCTTTACGGTGTCCGGCCATGAGACTACTATAGCCCTTCTTAACATTTGAAGCATGCTGTCTTGCTTGATCATTGAAGCATTGCCCAGTTTGTCCTATGTTTACTTTTCCACGTGTTAGCGGTATCTCATACACATTAGATTGGCATTCAGTAAACCTATTCTAGTGACGAGTGGTGCAAGATTGACTATTCCTGTTGCTGTAAGTACATGCACTTTTGAAAGCTTGCAAGGGGTGGAAAACAACAATGTCATATCTGCTGGCTCTTTTCCTAAAATTGTGAGACACCTTATGTACGTAGTACCATGTGACATGCAAAGGTGATTGGTCATTCTCTTTTTCTTTTGGTCCTGTTTCCTTTAACTTTACTTTCTGCAGGAGGGTTTCGCAAACAAGTGTGATGATGCTGTTGTGGTATCGGCTGGTGCTATCAGCCCAGGAGTGCTAAGAATGTTCTGCCTTTTGATAGTGGGCATTTAAAATTAATAGAAAGAGGAATTGATACATGTATTCAGGCCACCCTTCAGAAGTCATGTTAGCACAAGGGTGAGGTCAGGCTTAAAAACCAGATTAAAAGACTAAAAGATGCTGGGTATCCCAACAGAATCTTCACACCCGTTTGCAAAACCCTCCTGCAGAAGGTAAATTTAAAGAGGACAGGACCAACAAAAAACAATGACCAAAATCTTTGCATGTTATACCACACCACGTGTCTCACAACTAGAAAAATAGCCAGCAGATATGATATTAGCGTGTTGTTTTCCACCCCTTGCAAGCTTTCAAAAGTGTGTGTACTAAACAGCAACAGGAATAGTCAATCTTGCCCCATTCGCCACGAGAATAGGTTTACTTAATGCCAATTTAACGTTTGTAGAAATATTTTTTATCAGGTAAACCAATGATCAGTGCATCACTACACGTTCACTTATCCTTTCCGAGAGGGAGTATTCTTTTCACAGTTAAAATTATTTTGTAGTGCTCACACGTGTCGTCGCGCATGAACACGGTTCTTGTACTCTGTATAAAAGCGCTCGTAGCATGTTCATTAAATTCAGTTGACAGTCTGTGCTCTTTCCTGTCCTTTCTGTCTCTTCCTAAAGTTGTCGCGCTGTGACTAGCACACAATCACGATGAACCAACTCTCCCAAATTAAGCTCTAGTTACATAACACGTAGACCGAGTTTCGTATGGAAAGAAGGAGCGGTGCTTTTAAAATAAAGTTTTTCACATACAACACCTAGACAGCATTCCAGAAAGTTCAGAAGGCAGCCACGTGACCAAATATTTTTCCTCTCCTAAATATTCCAGAAGTTCACTATTTTCAATGCAGCACGAGTTTTTTGAATACATTTGAGATGGTTGCCAAAATGGCTGGGACATTTGGCATAAAGTGACCCAGCTGTGTCATTAGCCATAATTATGCATTACCTCTTTTGTTTTTTGTGTGTCCTGACTCAGTTTTGTGTTCGTTTTTAGCATATTGTGTTTCTGATCATTGTATTGGTTTCTTAAGTATTCGCTAAAGTTATATGTGCGAAAACCCGTATATGTTTGCATCTACATCATTTCTCATAACCAATTGTTATACATGCAGGAATACAAAGCTTAAACCACTGTGATTGTATACATTTGAAAACACTATCCATATATATTTTTGTGTGCATCACTTCTTGGGAACAATTGTGTACATGAAGGCGTATATAGTGAAATCATGGTGATTGTATATATTTGAAAGAATCATAAGTATATATTTGCCTGTATTTCATTCCTATTAACCGATTGTGTACACGAAGGAGTATTAAACTGGAAACCACTGGGATTGTAGATACTTGAAAGAATTATAGGGATTTATTAGCGTGTATTTCATTTGTAGTCTCTATGTACTTGAAGCAGTATACTAAACTGAAACCAGTGTAATTGTATGTTGCAAAGAATTGTCAATAAAGTGAAACTGAAAAAATATGATAAACATTTGAGGTGTTGCATGTGTAGTGTACGTATACATGAACGTATATCTGGTGAAAAAGTTGTGTGGCAGAAGAAAAGTTTGTTTTATTTGCCTATTAAATAAACGCAATATGCAAGGGCAGCAAGGCTTCATTTTCTGTAACGCGCATTATGCATATACTGTGAAGTATATATAGATCCAGCACAAGTTCATACACGATTGTACGCGTTTATATTTTTGCCCACACGCAATGAATGGAGCTCGACAGGTGGTGCACCATCGATAATCAGGACCACTTTCTTCAAGTAGTGTTTAATCAGTGCATGCTGATATCTATTGGTGGCAGTATTCGCCACCCCTGCCATGGGCACTCAACACCCTTGTGCACCCTTCTCGCACCCTCCTCAGAGGGTGCTAAAAAAGTGATGGACATCGAAGGCACCCTTCCTTAAGGGTGTTTTTTTAACACCCTACAGTTTTTTTACATGTACACCCTATTCTAAGGGTGCATGGTAAAGCACCCTTTTTGGAAGGTGCTGAATTAACACCCTTCGGGTGTCGTCCACGGGACAAGCTCATTTACACCCTTCTGGGTGTAAAAATTTTTACTGTGTACGGGAAAAAGCATTTTTTCTTCCAAGCTCTTAACGAATAAAACCTAAAAGCAAATGCGCATGCATTTCGGCCCTAATAGTTCATTCTTATAATGAAAGAGCTGAAGCTGGCTGGTAGTACAAAAATTATATAATTTGTTGCGTAGTCTTAACTCTAAATTATTCATCTTAATTATTCAAACTCACTCGAAACAACACATTCATTCATTTTCTTTCTTAGAATGTAATACTGAGTGCCTGAGATTTATGCCACGTGAATTTACGCGTTTCTGACAATGTCATTAAAATTCGTGTTTTAATATACTCTCTTCCGAGAGTCGTGTGACGCACAAAAAAATTAATGAACCTCAATAAACAAAGTCATAAACGTGGCAACGGATGACTACCTAAAATATTTTTAAATGCGAAGCATTTCTTAGCGAACTTCGGCGACTCTGAGCGTACTTATCTATCTATCTATCTATCTATCTATCTATCTATCGGTCTGTCTGTCTGTCTATCTGTCTGTCTGTCTGTCTGTCTATCTATCTATCTATCTATCTATCTATCTATCTATCTATCTATCTATCTATCTATCTATCTATCTATCTATCTAGCCGCTTACGTTTGGCTGCTCTCGTGGTCACCCCTTAGCTTGTCCTGAACCGAAATTAGCAAGAGACGGTAAGATGGTTTTACGAATATGGCGCGCAGGTCAAAACATGAATAATGTCGCAATTCCGTCGCGTACGTCGTCAAATACTTTTGGCTAGACAGTGGCACATACCCACGGGCGGGTATGTGCCGCTGGTATGCGGGTATGTGCCACAGGTGATTGGCACTTAGTATCTACCCAGGAACGACGAGAACACAAATGAGCAATTTTAACACGCGAGCGTTAAGAAATACACGGCATCCGTAGCGTCGACCCGACGAATGCCAAGAATAAATGTCAGGGTCCCAGCTGAAACCAAACCCAAGCATTCTGCGTGCTAGTAAAGCATTTTACCGCAAAGCTACCCCATGTCTCGGAACTACTTTTCAAATAGACGCTAATCCTTATGAAACGTCAATAATGGTTGCATGGCTGTTAACCCAATTTTGATTGATTGATAAGTGGTGTTTAACGACCCAAAACCACCATATTGTCGCAGTACAACGCGAACAAAGCACAAGTACACATTGAAGCAGCGAAAGCAGCGTGTTCTCAACAGCTGAGCCGCATGATTTTCTTCTTCGTTCTCCCATCAAGCCAGAGGCCCCTTATCTGGTCTCCGCTAAATCCCCCCATCATCGTTTTTGTCCACATGTAGACACGGGTCATTTGCCTCCCTCTCAAAGAGCATCGACACGATGCGAAGTCAATAATGCAGTTTTTTTTTTTAAGAAAAGTCTCACGCAATTACTCGCTGACGTAAGGCTTCATGCGCACTCCGTGCACGAGTTCAGGATGGTGCTGGCGACGCTTGGAACTACTCGAATTGTCGGGAACGGCTTCGTAAGTGACGTCACTCAGTTGTCGCAGCACTCGGTATGGCCCAAAGTATCTTCTTAAGAGCTTTTCTGATAGTCCTCGTTTCCGTACGGGTGTCCAAATCTATACTTTGTCGCCAGTTTGATAGACAACTGCTCTGCGGTGAGCATTGTATAGCAGCCTGCATCGTACTCTTGCTGCTGGCGGATCCGTAAACGTGCCAGTTGTCTAGCCTCTTCCGCGCGTTCCGTAAACGTGTTGGCGTCTGGATCGATGTCGTCACTTTCGTGCGGCAGCATCGCATCTAACATATAGTTCGTACTTCTCGTCCATGAACGAGGCTGAACGGTGTCATGCGGGTCGTTTCTTGCTTGGCCGTGTTGTACGCAAACGTTATGTATCGCAAGATTTCATCCTAATTTTTGTGTTCAATGTCTACGTACATCGAAAGCATGTCTTCAATGGTTTTGCTCAGACGCTCCGTCAGCCCATTTGTTTGTGGGTGGTAGGCGGTGGTCTTACGATGCGTTGTTCCACTTAGCATCAGGACGTGATCCAAAAGAGCTGCCGTAAATGCGGTTCCTCTGTCTGTGATCACAACGGTTGGTGCACCATGCCTCAGTACAATATTTTCGATGAAAATCTTGCCACCTCCGCTGCTGTACCTCTCTGGATAGCCTTTGTCTCGGGATAACGTGCCAGATAATCCGTCGCGACGACAACTCAGCGGTTCCCTGCAGTAGAAGTAGGTAGTGGGCCCAAAATGTCCATCCCTATCTGGTAGAATGGAGCTGTTGGGACCTGCACGGGCTGCAGGAGGCCAGCTTGTTTAGTCGGTGGTGACTTGCGTCGCTGGCAGTCGAGACAGGTACGAACGTGGTGTTTCACGGCTGTGGTTAGTCTCAGCCAGTAATACCTTTGCTGTACTCTGGCCAACGTTCTCGTGTAACCCAAATGGCCAGAGGTCACCTCGTTGTGGCATGCTTTGAGTACTTCGGTACGAAGGGCTGCTGGTATGACGAGCAGATAGGCGGATCCTGTCGACGAAGTTTCTTTTGTAGAGTACTCCACCCCGTAAACAAAACGATGACAACACTCTTGCGAAAACTCTTGGCGCCTTCTGAGATCTGCCTTCCAAGTAGTTAAGTAAGCCATGCAACTCATTGTCGTCACGTTGTTGCTGCGCAATGGTGGTCGTGTCGAGGACACCGGGAAATGCCGTTTCCTCCTCCTCAGGTAGGGTTGCCGACTCAATGGGTGAACGGGACAGACAGTCAGCGTCCATATGTCACTTGCCTGACTTGTGCTCGACCGTCATGTCAAACTCTTGCAGTTTTAGGCTCCAACGCGCTAATCGGCCAGTGGGATCTTTTAGATTAGTTAACCAGCAAAGGGAGTGATGGTCACTACTAACTTTGAAGTGCCGGCCATACAAGTACGGGTGAAATTTCATTGTTGCCCATACTACGGCGAGGCATTCTTTCTCTGTTGTTGAATAGTTAGTCTCTGCACGTGTTAGCGTTCGGCTTGCGTAGGCGATCACTCTTTCTGTGTCCTCTTGCCGCTGCACAAGCACAGCTCCCAGACCAACATTGGTAGCGTCTGTGTGAAGCATCGTCGGGGCTTCTTCGTCGAAGTTGGCAAGCACCGGGGGCGTTTGAAGACGTTGACGCAGGTCATGAAAGGCAGCCTCCTGTTCTTCTTTCCGCTCAAAGGTAACATCGTCTCTTGTGAGACAAGTTAGTGGCGACGCGATGCGGTCTAAGTCTGCGATAAACCAGCGACAATAGGCACAAAGGCCCAGAAAGCGCCTGACAGCCTAATTATTGGAGGGTACTGGGAATTGTGCGACGGCGGCAATTTTTCCAGGATCGGGCCGTACGCCTGCGTTGCTGTCGACGTGACCGAGAAACTGAAGTTCGTGAAAACAGAAATGACACTTTTCTGATTTCAATGTTAGGCCCGCGAACCGTATGACACGTAAAACAACTTCCAGCCTTTTGAGATGCTCGTCAATAGTGGTCGAAAACACTTTAACGTCGTCCAGATAGACTAGGCACATCTTCCACTTCAAGCCCGAAAGTACCGTGTCCATAAGCCTTTGAAAAGTCGCGGGCCCGGAGCACAAACCAAAAGGCAAGACTTTAAATTCGTATAAATCATCTGGCGTTAAAAAAGCGGTTTTCTCTCGGTCTCTTGGGTCTACCTCGATCTGCCAGTATCAACTCCTCAAGTCCATGGAAGAAAAGTAGCGAGCGTGCCGAAGTCTGTCAAGGGAGTCATCAATACGTGGGAGCGGGTACACATCTGTTTAGGTCACCCGATTCAGCTTCCTGTAGTCCACGCAAAAACGCAGCGTGCCGTCCTTTTTCTTTACTAGCACTACAGGCGATGCCCAGGGGCTCTGTAACGCTTGAATGACGTCATCTGCAAGCATATTCGTGACTTGTTGTTGTATGGCTTGGCGTTGCTTTGAAGCTATGATTATGAGAGACGCCGTTGGGGAGGACTTCGGAAATTTCACCCACCTGTGGTTCTTAAACACGCACACACATCTGAGCGCATGCGCCTACTACATTTCCGCCTCCATCGAAAATGCAGCCGCCGCAGCAGGCATTCGATCCCGCAACCGGTGGTTCAGCAGCCGAGTACCTAAGCCATTAGACCACCACGGTGGGGCCACTACCCAATTTTATAAACATCACACATGTACTTATTTAATACAGCCGTCACGCTGGGTTATTGTGGTTAGTAGTCATGCGCTAAAGTTAATTTATGTAGCAGTGTCCAGGGCCAGCATCCTCGCGAGCATGAGCGCTTCATGTCAGCTTCTGGTGTTGCTAATACGCATGTTCCAGTTGGCAACGTTGCGCAACTGCAAACAACTGGTTGTATAAACATCTGCGACTGTTCAACAGATGTCTGTGTGTGCAATATTTGTACATATACTTAGCGTCATTCCTTGACGTGTCGCTCAATAAGAAAAATTGCAACACGGTCACCTTCCCTCCGCATGTTTCGCATAACGTCGATTCCCAGGCACGTAGGATCTGCTTATTTTATTTTTTTTGTCGTGGAGTGTAGACGACATATGTGTAATGTCAGGATTCACCACAGCATATCTAGATGATGTAATAACTGTGTTGGCTATACTCACTCTAACAATAGTGTAAGGCTCATCATTGAGGCGGCAGTGAATGCAAATCAAAGCTGCGTCAGCAAGCCATTCATCACACTAACAAAAAAAAAGCTAGATTTCTTTAACTTACCAGCACGTGGTTTTTCTATGTAAAATTCACTGCTGCTTATTTCAATTTGCCTTCATCTTTGTGCATTCATAGATACGATTATGATGTCATGTGAAATGTATATATTCTTATTACTTTGCATTAAAATTTTAGTTGAAAGTTGGTGCTTGTCCTCGTCTCTCTTTGTCCGTTGTCTACCTTTTTGCGTTTCAGCTGCAAAAACAAAGAAATAGTAAGCTAATTTGTCCACTCCCACACCTTGCTTGAATTTTTAACGTTGCTAAGCTCCATTCACCCCGCAATAAAATTCACATCCGAATCTTCAACAGAGTGCATGAACTTCTCAACGCAACATTTTTGTGTTCATAACAGGGCATTAAAGACGAATTCACGCGGAAAACGTTCTAGTGCGTAGTTGACGTAATTTAGTTATGTGAAAAAATAAATACCATGTTTTTGATCAGTTTGCTTCTAAATAATTGGTACGCAGATAAAACCATCATGCAAGGAAGGAAAATAACTTTAGTTTGGTCCTGCCGAATACGACTGTGTTTGTGCCTAACTGGGACAAAATGCGACTTGGTGCGTGACCTTAAGTGGGACAAAAATTCCCCATAATGGTTTTGTCCCTAAGTGGGACAAAACCATTATGAACCCATTTTTTTCCTCGTTCAGCAACAGAATTTTCTTTAGCGGTACGAAAATATAACCAGAACAACAACAAAAAAATTGTTTTTATAGACATTGGGCATGGAACCGGCTTTGCATCCCACACCTTTTTTCAATACTTTCGTGCCCTGAGTGACGGCAGGAAAGAGGAGGCTGCAACATTAAAGGTATCGGTCCTGCCGAATACTAATCTAAGCTAGTTTAGCTTCTCCAAGTGCATAGGGGTCCTTAGCAACACATATCACACAAAAGCTCAAAATTGTACGTCCCCTGTCAAATCCTGCCTATTCCCTTCTCCTCGACATCGAGTACATTTATGCACGTGGCAAAAGCTCGAACTGGTTTCCTTCGGATTAACACTGCGGTAGCCTTCTCCGCAATGCTGGTGCGTAGGGTACGAAAGCATATCGCTGGTGATTCGATATCAGAAATTACAGGGGACATGGTCGTGCGTACATAGGGAGGCTGCCTCTTGCTTCCCCCACCGTATGCGGAAGGGGGATTCTGCGACGAAACTTCATCCCCCCCCCCCTATGAGAAACCTTGCACACGGATATGATAGAAGGGGCAGAACACAGGAAGTGTTCGCTTCAGCTCATGCACAGCGTAAGTAATAAGAGCACGTTCATTACGTGACTTATGTGCTAAAAAAACTTCAAATTAATTGCTGAACTTAGCATTATGATGGCAACAGCGACTGCTAGAAAACGTGCGGGTATGACGTGTGCGATACGAAATGCTGTATTCGCCACAACTGCGTTGAAAAGACTGCAGCTTACAATTAGACATAGAAATAGTGCAATAGAGAAATAGTGATTAGCAATAGTGCTGGAGGGAAATTTGGAAGGGGGTGAGGTATGGAAGTACTATGGTAGGCGGGTGATTGGTTAGAAGATATCATTTCGTTCTTTTGAGTATGTATAACGCCCATAAGAGTTCGGTGCACTTTTTTTATTAATTCAGCGTTTGACTGGCTAATTAATTTTCCGTGTTCTTTTTCACTGATGCCTGACGTGAGTGGCTGTACCATGCTTCTATAGCTTCACTCCAGCAACGGGGCCCGAAATACTTTTCGGTATTGGTAAACGTCGTCTGTAGGAATACTTCAATTGAAAACTAATGCCCCTAGTCAATATGTCAATCAATGAGAAGCCAACCTTAAAGTCGAATCCAACCGAATGAACCTGCATTTGATAAGGAGCCTGTAATTCTAACGGGACCTCAACGGTGAACCAAGAGGCAGGGATAACGGACATGCAACAATAGGCTTATAGGAGTAGAGCCATCTTGTTTTCGGAGAAAGAAACAAATTTCACACACCAGCACGTTTAGTTCTTTTTTACATAGTAATATGTCAATTTTACGTAATAAATATCAAAGAAAAATTTGTACAATACACTATTCTATTTGAGACATTGTTACAGCGAATAGAGTATGGGGTACTACTAGAACCAAAAATATAAGAATCTTATATTGTGACAAAAAGAAAAATACTGCGGTGTTATTAGTATTACCATGGTAAAATACACCATCCGCGCACTTCAGTTTCCTTAAACCTGAAATATTAAGGGCAAACCAAATACATCATTTTAAACTGCTTCAAGAGGTATACACAAAAACAAGTGGTATAGCCAAAAGGAAATTATTAACGTTAGCCAGCTAGAAGAAACTTATTGCGTTCACCAAGAACCAAGAAAAATCATGGAAAACAAATTTCTACAATAAGAATCAGTGCGATTGGTTAATGAATTAAAAAAATTGTTTGACGTTAGTCTATAGGGTGATTTAGAAGTTTTGAGGTGAGGTATTTTTTATTTATTTATCGTGAATACATTGAAAGGCTGACGACAAAAGCTGTATACAAGCAGCTTGACAGGCCCGTCAGCCCAATTCAAACGTCAGCAGCAGCACAGAAGTTAAAAAAAGTTTTGAATAAAGAAGAGAGAACTCATCCATAACCAATATGGTATGAAAACATTAGGTAAGTCGGGCTGTGACATTTTCACTAGTGTTTGCAAAGTGTCTTGTTTCAATGTTGTATACGGTGCTTCGAGTTTCTTTCGTATTTTTCTTTTGTGACGTGTAAGTCTTGTTTACTTGTAGTATATTAACTGCATTCTGTCTTTGGTTGTTATTGATAACCGTATTTCTTTGTTACCGCGCATGTGGTACACGACATGGCAAAATTTTCGTGCTTGTTGTTTTTGAAAAAAAAAACAAAAAACTGTATCAGAGGCCTTTGTCAGGCGTATACATGAAACGCCTTTTGCGTTTTCCTTTTTCTTGTATTTGAAAAAATGAAATAAGCTTACTACTGCTGCTACAACTAATACTTCTAATGCAATGTGTAAAGACTTTAGTCGAAAAACGTGGCCGATAGCGTGAGAAGAGGGGAAGAAGGGCGCAACTCTAAAAGATGTTTCGGGAGGTGTTGTGACAATGAAATTTCCTGCTACCTCTCCCTTGCTACAGGCTAACATGAAAATGCGAGCCTTCTTCCATAGCGCAAGAGCGCACTGTCTCATCGATGGACACACCTTGTCAAGCGTTACCTGTTGCATACGCGCAGACAGCGATCTTCCGGGAGGGTATACTCGTGTTGTCACGCTTAAGCATTAAAACGGAGACATTCGGTTTCTCAGTTGATTCAGGGCCCACAAATTATTAAACCCGAATGCCGAGCTCGTCTCAGGCTTCATCTGTTCGCACAAGCTCGTGTACGCCGACACCGGAGATGGCCATCGCTCGGCCACTGTATAATTATTGCTCGTTTGCGCAATCGCGCTGCCCAGTGAGCTGCATCGACGGCTCGCCATGCTTCACCGCAATGGTTTCACGCCGCTGCACCTCGCCTTGGATCCAGGAAAGAGGGGATACGAAGGGAGGGGCTGAGCTCTGTGGATGACGAAGAGCCCTGCTCGCAGACGGGCACTCGGTAAGGGCCAGCACGGTCCCAAATTGGCCAGTGTGTCCACTCCGTTAATTGGTATGGCACAGCGGAAGCTCTTGCCCGTTGGACAGCTTTCCTGTTTTTCTTCTTATATCAGCATCTCCCCTCTACAATGCCGTGTGAACGTGCGCCACAGGTGTCCGCAGGTGTGTGTTGCGACGCGGAGAGGAGGAACGAGGGGGAGGAGGGCGGGTGAGTTGATGGCGTCTCGCCAAGTACGATCTTGGAAACCGCACGTCGTGAACGTGATTGGAAGCGATGTATTGGTTCTTTCTTGGCATCCACAACTTCCCGGTTATAGCGCTGCATTTATGGTTCATGCTTTCTTTCCAAGCGCTCTCATTTCGTGTCGACTGTAGCGCATTTCACATCCGCGAGCAGGAATAAGTGCTCGTTTGAGAACCAGCGAGTGCCAGTTTTTGACACTCCAGAAATTATTGATTGTGTTGGAACGCTCATTACTCTGGATGGCATACAGTAAACCACAGTGCGCAAACACAGGAAAACAGTAAAAATGATAGAAAAAGTGCTGGCTGTGCAAGTTGGCACTTTTTCTGCATACAGTAACCTGCTTTCCTATGTTCGCGCACGGCGCTGTATACGCCGTCACGAGCTGAGACCACATAACCAGAGATTTCACATCTTGTAGGCGAAATTTCTTGATGACAACTCGATGGGGCAAAGTGTGACGTCATCCATCGCAAAATTGAGGCTGCAGTTCGTACGAATGCAGGTGTTTTGCTAAATGTGGTGGTTTAATAAAACATTAAGTGAAGGAAGCAATTAAAGCGAGAACATCATGTACCAGAAACGCTATGAGTATCACCACACGTTCTGAAAGTGAAAACACAAGGAGCATCGAACGAGACAGTAGACATGCTACCGAAATCAGTCAAACACCACCCACACACCAACCGACAACTGTAAGTACATTAGTTACGCCACAGAACACACCTGCATGCCCTAACAGGCAGACAAACAAACAAACAAACAAACAAAACAAAACAAACGAATAAGCACACAGACATCGAGGATAATCTCATCACCACTGGGTATGTCTATATTATTTGCTTTACATGTTTACAAATAGTAAACGTACATGCAGCTCAAGCAGAAGTGACTATATAGCACACAACAGCAATGTTGTCTATTTAACCAGATATTATCGGAATATTTAGATGTTGATGGCTAGTTGCCTTGGAAAATGCAAGTTCAAGGCCATGAATGAACAAGCTGATTGCAAGAAAGAAGGCTAAAAACACAATAGAATAAGCAAGTACCTTACACTTGTAAGAGCTCTATATCAATATTATTGTTCCTCGATTAAAAGTAATCACCTCTGCCGACAGCGAAGTGCAGGCGGCAATCGTTGTGGAGATGAAGCTTTTTTTTTAATCTTTGAGCAGATTCGCTTGCATGGGAAAAGTGATCCTGCGCTGGCCAAAGCAAGTTGTTTCGTCGAAACGTTGGCACCATGCGACATGCCTATTTCGGCGACTTCACATTTCGTAGCCATTGCTTAGCCCTTCAATTTTTTTTTTTCAAACATCGGTGTTGTTCAGTGTAAACGGGTATGGGAAATTAGGCCGATGAAATGAGAAGGAACTTGCGCTTGCGCGTCGTGAAGCCACCCAGACGCATTTTTCCCACGATATAGACGCGCACAACTGCGCCTCCGCTGTCCCCGTCGTCGCACCACCGCCATGACCTCTAATTGTTACCGGAAAGCGCGTGCACATAGTGTTGGGTAGCGCACCCAACCGATGAGCATTAATTGGCCCGATCGTTTGCGCTTGAGCACTCAACTGTCCACGAATCGTCGGGTAGGGCGTATAGCAAGCACACATCTATACGTGGCGAGCTCATTAAACCGTGCACCCCGTAAAACAATCTCTCCCTCGACTTAGGGGCCAACTTCCGGCTTCTGGTGTGCCACATACAAACCACGTACACGTCGCTTCCTAACGGCTAAGCGCCCCGATCCACGTTTTCTTTCGTTCGACGACAGCGTTCATCTATAGCAGGGAAAAAAAACAAAATCAGGCATATACGGATCTGCGAAGGAATGAATCGGTTGGTTAATGTGGGAATGGTGCACAGGTGCCCAAAGAGCGCAAACGTTAAGTGCTTCCGGGAGCTAGTTGGCCACCGATGATACAACGAAGCACCCGAATGGAGCTCAGTGGCAGACTGGTGGCTTTCGGACACTTCTTACAGCGAGAGCTGTATATGGCCAGGCTGTATATGACAGTCTGCCAGTGATGTCACGAGCGGTCTACATTGGCTGTGTTATCATTTACGTCGTTCGCAGCGTCAAATCCCATGCACACGGGCCATTGGTGGCGTTGTGAGTGACGTCGTTAATTCCGTCGCAGCCGTGGCCTTGAGCACGGGCGCATAAGTTTCTCTGGAAAACTTCCACGAAACACTCTATAGAAGAGCGCTGACAGAGGAATCGTGTGAGAGCTCGCATTCTCCAAGCCGATGGTGCAGTCCTGGCGCAAGAACAGGCCCGGGATCCTGAGTGCCGGCGGCAACGCAACTGCGTACCAGTGATCCGGCAGCCTTTTAGGCCGTGCTAAATCGCGAACGAGAATGCAAGCACCGGTGACGGGTGGATCCTGCAAACCACGCCACCAAGTTAGCTCGCGATGTCAAACGCTTGGAACAACGCGGCGTTGTGGCGTCAACGTGATGAATGATTGCGCGAGCGCTTTCGCCAGGGCGAACGCCCGCTTTTGGCGGTAATTTCTCCAGCGGCGCATTGACTTCGGCGGCGATGTCTACGACTAAATGTAGTTCAGGAACAATGACTGTGATTATCGCATTGCGAAACGCATTTAAGTGCTCAATACAATCATCCATGTCGATGCTTAAGCGAGGCACAACATGCAGCATTCGAAATATAGACCGCGGCCTAAACATGTAAAAAATATTTGCGGAAGGCTTCAGTGTCACGTCGTGTTGAAACCACTGCTAAACACCGGAGCTGCAGGTTTTAACTTTCGCTGCTTAATCATCTGTACGGAGTGGTTGGGCGGTGATTTCTTTTTTTCTGAGAAAAACTTTTGCTGCAACAAAAACAGAAGGCTTAGTTAACGCGAACGCCTAGAGGAATAGTTTGAAATTGCTTGACAGGTGTTTACAGAGGGAAATAACCGTAAGGCACGTCAGCGTGCATGACTTACATGCCCTCATTTTGCCTTTCTGATCGTTACGAGCATTGATGTGAAAACAAAATTAGTACGACAAAGTCATTTCTTGCGGCTGGCATGGATTCGGATTTTTTTTTTTCAAAACGTGGAGGCGATGAGATGGGGTGTCCGGCTTTCAATGTGTGGTAATTGCGTCTATAATAATAATAATAATAATAATAATAATAATAATAATAATAATAATAATAATAATAATAATAATAATAATAATAATAATAATAATATTATTAATAATAATAATAATAAGAAGAAGAAGAAGAAGAAGAAGAAGAAGAAGAAGAAGAAGAAGAAGAAGAAGAAGAAGAAGAAGAAGAAGAAGAAGAAGAAGAAGAAGAAGAAGAATTTAATCTGTAATATTCGCGTTCTAACAGCACAATAGAAGCTATCGCAGAAAGATTTCGTGAGTATGTACCGTGGCCTACACTGTCGCTGTGTTCGCACGCAAATTTTAGGGTTGGCGTCAGGACATGAAGAGATACTCGCTGGATCTGTGCATGCATCTTTTTCTGACAAACTGTGCAGTACTCGGGATACGATGTATGTCACGCTGGCGGGACAATTGATCATTCATCCTTCATAAATTAGTGGGTCTTGCTTATTCCCCAATGTCCCAGTGTTAAATTGCTCTTATTGATTTCATTTATTTATTTATTTATCTAATTATTTATGTGTTTACGCATCGTGGTACTGAAAGGCCGTCCTGATTTGTTCAATGGAGGAAGAAAAGCACATGTGTAGTACTAGTGAGATAATCTTTAGAACACAAGTTTTACAGGGAAAGCTGTTATGAGATCACAACTTGGGTCTCGCGCAGTGGTCCGCCGCCGCCGCCGCCACTGGTGTTCGTAACCACATCGCGCGATATTAAAAAAATAACTTAGCACCACTGACACAGCGGGGCTCGAACCCGGGTACCAGCCCAGTATTCTACCACTGAGCAACGCCGGTGCTTGTAACTTGTTGTCAAACTTACCTTAGGCAGGCTTGACCTAGCACCAATGACACAGTGGGGCTCGAACCCGGGTCCGCTCGGTGCCAGCCCAGTATTTTACCACTGAGATACACCGTTTTTTTCTTTATTGACTGAGCTACACCGGTGCTTGTGACTTCTAAAACTTGCCTGAGGCAGGCTTGATATCAGAAAAGCGCGTTATTACGACTTATAAAGCGTTTTAAAACAACGAAAGAACAACCAGTCGTCGCACAATGTGAATAGCGTAACGAGTGGGATGTCCAATGCTCCGACCCTTTACAAAAGCTTCTTCTTGTTCGCCTATTAACTGTGGCGCATACCCACTTCAGCCGTACTTCCTCATCGTCATCAGCCACTGCATGGACAGTTAGCACAAACTTCCTAGCAAGTGTTTAGCGGATACCATGCTTCTCAGAAGAACGACGAAAAATAGCATAGCGAATGTGGGCCTATTACGTAAATAAATTTTAATAATGCCCTAACGGGTAGCAAGCACGTGTGCTTGCAGTAGTTATTTTTTTCGGAACGTGATTCTTTGTCTACAAGGACAAACTAATCGAAAGTCAGAGAGACAAAAGCACCGATACGACTGTTTGTTCAGCTGGTCTGTCTATATATATTTTTTTGCTTGTGTGCTCCTCAGCAGAAGCCTAGCCAAGCGGTGGCACACCTGGCCCGTACCGCCCTCCACCCTTCCAAAATTTTCAGCCGAGAGCCAGGCAATCAAAGAGACGTGGTTCAGCACGTGCTTGGCATCCTGGAACGCCAGCGGCCGAAAGCGGTGCCCCCGCGGGTTTGACGCGAGTAGGTTGCTGCTCCGGGACGTCCGAGCACGCTAGTGTCTCGCTTTAATCCCCCTACCCCTTCCCCCTTTATGCCGGATCGTCAATAAAGTTGTTTCACTCACTCACTCAGCCATATGGAATACATAGCCAAAAATGACCATTGCCAAAAGGAGCCCCCTCTGCTCTAAAGAAATTCTGGTATAAAAGAAAGAAGTTTTTGTGTTTGAATCGCTTACCACGTTTCTGAGATACATTGTGCCTTAGAATTCAATGCTTCTTGGGAAGAGTTGGCGCATTAATTCGGACAATTATTACGGGAATGTCAATTTTCTCGTATACCATGTAACCCCGACACAGCGTGGCTGATCTCGAGGACAGGGGTTCAACCTCAAGCGTGGCAGCAGCACTCATTTGGGGAAGACAACCACCAAAAAAAATAACGTTAAAACGAAAGTTAATTTATAAATGCCTCTCTAACAACCAAAACAAAACGATACGCTTTCAAAGCAAGTCCTTGAATGAGACTAACACATAACAGGTCGTCAGCAAAAAAAAAAGAAAAAGAAGACATTTCTCATAATATTTTGTTGAGAAGCAATTGGCAGGCGCTTTTTCAGTAGGCGCAGTGTTCATAATGGACGAGCTTCCCACAAGTTGTAAGAGTGTTGCTTCTAAAAGTAGTATTCATTTCAGACTAATCCAGCGCCACCAGGCATGCGCATAGCAACGTGACAATGATGCTCTCGTGTACATACTATTGGGTTCTCCAAGTATGTATTGTTACGGGAAAATATATTTTGTATATTTTTACGGTCTGCTTCTACCGCATCTGAGGAGCAGCTGACGGAGAGGTTATGCAAGCGCAGATGCCTATTGACGCACGTAGGCGCGCACTCGCGAGTGTCGCCAGGGGCGAAAGGCTCGTAACAGGCAGGGCAGCATTGAAGGACAGAGAGCGAGGCATTGCGGGAAAGAGCGTGAACCGAGAGGAAGTGAACTTCTGGAGGCTATAAAGAATAATGATGATTACCATTCAATGAGCGTGCTGGTGAGAAACTCCGTATGAACTTTGGACGTGTTGGATTGAAGTTAGGTGGTTGTGGCTGTAAGGGAAAGGAAAAAGGCACCTAATTTTTGTCTGCCTCAGGGGCGACACGGCGCAGTGCCTTAGAGGGGGGGGGGGCGAGGTGGAAGGTGGGATAAAAAGAATAGAAGAAATAGATGAAGAAATAGAGAACCAAGCGACGGAAAATAGAAGGAGATAGGAAAGCGCATGGGGATCCGGTCGAAGCAGTCCAAGGGCGGGGCACAACAATGCGAGAGCTGCACGGCGTCAGGAGACCGCGGAGGGCGAACCAGTCGGCGGGAGCTACGCTGGCGTCGGAGATCGCGAGGGCACGTCCGTCCAGCTTGAAATCCTCCGAGCGAATCGATTGAAGTTATACAGGAAAGACGCTTATCAATGCAAACGTTGTAAGGTAACACGGTGCAACGTTATTGTAGAGGGAGGGCGTTGGTTGATACTGAAAGAAAGGAGAGGCAAAGAAGGAAGCAAGGAACAGGATGCAGAGGAAAGGCCGGGATGTTAACAAGTCTCGGAGGACTAGTAGGCTACCCGACACAAACGTAAGGAATGGCGGAAATTTAAAGATGGAGAAAGAGTGAGAGGAGAGAGCCCGCACAATACCCCTATGGAGGAGAGGCAACATTTTCAAGATGAGTACCGAGGTAGTTCTCGTTCCAATAACAATTGGAGCGACCCTTTCACTTTATTGTCTGATCCTGGTACACGCAGACCTTTGTGTATTTCTTTAAACATTGTGTTTCGTCACACAAGGTGCATCTCAGAGCACACGCAACTAATGCAGCTGTTCATAAGTAAATAAATAAATAAATAAATAGAAACTATCCGGTTGGTCGGGTAATGAATTCAATAAAATTTTATTATTTATCCTAACAACTGATTCACCCTCATATTTCGCAAACTTATGCTCCAGTAGCACATGTGCCCAATATAACTCATGTGGGATTCAGGGAAACGAGCAGGCTGACGCCCTGGCGAAAGAAGCACATCACTCCGCCGTCCCTGTGTGCCGTATACCGTGGTCGCCTCAGACTTTTCGAGGCTCACATTGAGGAGGCTGTTGGTATACGCTGCCACCCTGACGATCGTGTATAAGGATGGAACCACCAACCCGGCTGCCTGACCGTGGTTTCACCAGGAGGGAGAAGTCCCTGCTACTTCGTTTACGTGTCAGCTGCTCCTGGCCAGCGGCCAGGCGTCATCGGCTTGGCAGAGCTTCGTCCCCTCCGTGCACTGCGTGCGGGAAAGACAGAACCATCGAGCACCTGTTGTGTGTTTGCTTAGCGCTTCGCACTCAACGCGGCGTCTTGCTCGCCGCTCTTCACCATGGTCTGCCCGCTGCAACACTGAGGGACATCCTCTTTCTTACACGGCAGCACACCCAGGTCTTCAAGGTGGTTCTTCGCTTTCTTGAGGACACTGGACTAAACAACCGGCTATAAAAGCCGCCCGCCACGTCCTTCATCATGGACACCGTTTCTTGTCTTGTTCTCTCTTCTTCACATCTTTAACGCTCTCTTCCCCTCCCCCCATAAAGGCGCTGAGCCATACTCCCAATTAGGGCTGCAGAAGTTGCGTCTTTTGCTTTTCTGAACCTCTCTCTTATCCAATATAACACGCAACTTGAACCAGAACCATCAATATTGTGCGAATGACATTGTTCAGAACGCTTTTTCGGACAATACTTTCAAAACGTTCTTGAAAGCCAAATAAGAGTGTCACTATTTGCTCGTTTTTCTAATAAAGCGGTGGGTGTACCATATGTTTCGGGGAACCGAGGCCAGTACGTCCGGCATGCGTTGCGGGCATTCTGTCATCTAATCACCACGTGCAGAAGCACATGCGCGCAAAAGCGCATACGTGCAGTATCTCTTACTAGCAGATGCAGTGCAGGGGAGCCACTACTGAAGCACAGCAATATGACAATACCTGCTGCAATGCGTGTAGACCTAGTTAGTTTAGCTGGGGGACTTGGTGGTGTTGCCATTGTCCTGTGTGTGAAACCTCTTTTCGAAAGGGAAAATGGACCATCCGTGGCGTACAATGCGGCATGCAAAAAATCACCATCACCCAATGATGACACCATATGACGTCATCATAACAACACAAATAGTGGTAGTTTTTGTCGTCAGAATAACGTAACTTGATAAGGTCTTCGTATGATTTCACATCTTCGTCCAAGGTCAGCTGATCACAGAGGCAGTGCGAAACAAAACGAGGAAAAGTTAGCTAAGTTTGGAATGCCTACAATCCTTGGGTTCGGCAAAACCTGAAGAGAGGGGGAGGGGGGGGGGAGAAAAGAAGATGGCTCTTCTCTTCGATAAGTTTTCGCTAACGCTTAAGGGAACCTGTGCGTTACTGAACATCGTAATCGTATATGGTTGTGCTGCTCACACGCTGCCCTGCGTTCCGAAACGAAGCTATGCATTTCGCCGTCATCTGGCTGTCACAGAACGAGCGCTAAAAAAAGAGCGTGCCGCCAAATTCTTGCAACAACGGGCGGGAGAAACACCGCGAGGTCAAAAGAAAAAAAAAGAAAGTAAACGTCCAAGGCTCCCCGGGCGCGCGCTCTCCCCGCGGAAGCGTGGCGTCGCAGACGAACCTCCTCACCCCGCATCGGCGGCCCAGCAAGCCCGCGATTTTTCTAGAACGAACGGGGCGGGGTCATACTGAGTTGAATCATCCTCCGGGGAGGGCAGTCGAACCGTCTCGCACCTCTCCCCAGCTTTCGCTGCGTATCGCGCCGACGAAATGAGGAGAACCGTCTGGAATGTAGCGCGCAAGGTATTTAACCGAGCAGCCGAGATGAGAGATCAGGAGGAGACGGAAGTTAACGCCAGAGCGCGTAGGGATTCCGCCGTGTAGTCGGCAAAGGTTTTGGTCCGTAGGGACGAAGCCGGAGATGAAGAGGATTTCCACCTGAGAGGTGAAGGCTCGGGCTACAGGCAAGAGCGTGTGTTTACCGCTATCGAGCGAAGACCCGTGGCAACCGCTGCGAGTGTGAAGCCGACGTGTTTCCGGCGAAGATGTTTGAAGCTTGGAGAGTGGCCAATTGAAGACGGGAGGTTTCCTGGAAGAGAAACTTCGAGGGCGCGGAACGACAACAACGCTGGACTTTGAGTGAGTGATTCTCGGAAGAGTATCATCCCGACTTCTGTTCCAAGAACTTTGGACTGGATAGGTTTTCTATCTCTTTAGTCTTTAAGTGTCTTGGTTGTTCAATGCATGCGACTGCATTGTAGTGCGTATCGTTGTCTGTGTCCGTTGTTTTGAGTGTGGCTGATTGTACTGTGTAGTACGTTATTTGATTAGTGACGTATTGTATGTAACTATTGTGGAGTGTGCATCCTTGTGTATTGTTTTCGATCTGCCAATTTTGAGAATATAATATTTGTTTTGTTTATCAACTCTCGGCTCTGACTTGTTCTTTGGGCCACAGCCGGCGTCCGCTGGCGCGCCAAAAAGGACCACTTCTAAATTGTCCACGCTTTCGTGGTGCGGTTCGGGGGGCCGATACTTCGGCTCTTGGAATCAGCCCGGCGATTACCTCGCTAATAAACGGGACAGGTGTGACAATTAATCTGGCGTCCGCGAATCAGGTCCTTTTGGTGCACAGTGTGTCCAAAGTGGTGAGAAAGAGCCTCGAGTTGCTGATAGTGCTATCGGAACGATTTTGTGTGTTGTTCAGTGTTCTCATTAACGAGTGTAGGGGAGTGTTCCGATAGACTGATTTAGGCAGATACTTTTTGCACGCGGCAAGGTTTTAGTTGCGAGTTGCGAGACACAATGGATCTCGAAAAGTTAGTTGCTCTTGGTGAAAAGATGGGTCTTTCTGGCGCCGAACTACGGAAGTGGGTCACCCAGAAGGAAAAAGAAGAAAAAGAGAGAGCCAAAGAAGAAAAAGCAGCCGAGCTGGAAAAAGAGAGGTTGGCGGTCGAAAGAGCCAAAGCGGAAAAAGAAGCTGAGGTGGAGAGAGAGAGGTTGGCAGCTGAGAGGGCCAAGGAAGAAAATGCAGCTGAGTTGGAGAGAGAGAGGTTGGCAGCTGCGAGAGAGAGAGAAGAAAGAGAAGCGAGGGAGCGCCAGCTGAAAGAAGAAAGAGAAGCGGAGATGGCTGAAAGGGAACAGCAGCGGCAGCACGAAATTGAACTCGAGCGGCTCCGTTTGCAACAGCGAAACGAAACTCCCGTCCAAGCTAGAGTTGAAAGCAGCGAACGGGAAGACCACGGCTTCCGCTTGAACCCAAGCAAGCTGCTCGTAGCGTTTGATGAAAGGAAGGACGACCTTGACGCGTACCTTCACCGATTTGAGACGATTGCGAAGAGCCAGAATTGGCCGGAACATCAATGGGCAACTGCTTTGAGTACTTGCTTGAGTGGTGAAGCGCTCAGTGTGTACGGTAGGCTGACGCCGACCGATGCAGCCAACTATGCAAAGGTGAAAGCTGCTTTGCTGAAGCGATTTAGATTTACCGTGGAAGGATTCCGGGACAGATTTCGGACAGGAAAGCCAGCTGATGGTGAGACGGCTACGCAGTATGCCGCCCGACTTTGCCATTATTTCGACAGATGGATTGAACTTTCAGGGACAGCACAGGAGTACGATGAGCTTAGAGAGCTCCTAATTAGAGAGCAATTTCTTACTAGTTGCCACCCAAGCCTGTCGCTGTACTTGAAAGAGAGGAAGGCTGAGTCACTTGAAGGAATGCTTGAATTGGCTGATCAATTCTTGGAAGCGCAAGGTGGAACTAATTTGGCCAGAGTCAAGAAGGAGTGTCCCGATGATTCGAAGAAATTGGCTCCCGAAGAAAAGAAGCGTGCACCAGAGAGCATTCTGCGATGCTTTCTGTGCAACCGAGTGGGTCATCGCGCGAAAAACTGTCGAACGATCTTTACGAGCCCTACGGTTGTAAAATGTTTTAAGTGTGGTCAGACTGGGCACAAAGCAGATGCATGTCGGAACGGAGTGAGTCAAACTCACCAGGTATCCTGTGTGCAAGCAGCACCAAAATCTGATAATAATGCCGTCACTGATGGATTCGTAGAGTTGAAGAATGGGGAGAAAATTCCTATTGTGGGTGCTGTAATGTCAAAACAGCCAACCGGTGTTACGAAAGGAATGCCAACACTGCCTGGGAAAGTTGCGGGCAAAAAGATTACGGTGTTAAGAGATACCGGCAGTTCCACTGTTATCGTGCGGAGAAATTTGGTACGGGAAAGTGAGTTGACAGGCAGAACGAAGCCGGTTTGCCTAATTGACCGTACGGTTCGGATGCTTCCCGAAGCAGAAATTGAGGTTGAAACCCCGTACTTCAGCGGGAAGGTTACTGCTTTATGCATGACGACCCTCCTGTATGACCTTGTCATCGGAAACATCGACGGGGCGCGAGGGCCAAGTGATCCAGAATGTTTGGGAGAAGACCCGAAGATAGAGCCCTCGCCAACACAGCGGCCGCGAGATACAGTGGAGGAGCATCCCGTGACGGATCTCACTAGAGCCCAAGGTGAAGCTGCGGCGCAAGAGACAGCGAAGGAGAAGACGATCGTGTCGAATAAGTTCACGGGCCGAGCAACCGGACTTATGTCAGCACGACCTCAACCGACCGACAGTGTAAAGGAGACGGAGTTGGCCAGCCGGGAAAAATGTAGAGGCATGATCAAGCGGGTAAATAAACAGACAGGACCCGTCGAATGTAATGACGCGTTAATGGTGTCGGAAGAGACAGCGATGGCTGAGACGACGCCTCAGATATCGTCGTTGGAAAGGGCTCGCCGAACGTGGAAACACAAGAAGAGATCGAGCGAGCACCGCAAGAAAGGGCGCAAGCGCCGCGCAAGGTACACAGGATAAGTGCTGAAGTCGAATCAGAATGTGTTGGGCAGTGCTGAGTGCCATACGTTGTGTTAATGTTGTGTTATCCTGTGTCACAAATGTCGAAGTGTTGTGCTGTGATGTGATGTATAGTATTGTACCATTGTTGTAATGAGATAACTTTGTACATTTGTATTGTTGGGAATATGTGGTGGAGTGTTGTACTCATGCGCTTGTGGTTGTGTTTTCACGTGTTGTGTAATTGAATTACAATGTCCAATCGTATTGAGTGATATATTGTGAATGTGAAGTGTCATGAGCGACGGATTGTGATACAGTCTGTGAGAATGTGTGGTGACTGTTCGCGCTCGTTTGTGTGGTTTTGAATATTATGAGATAATATTCTTAAAGTGGGGGGCAGTGTCACAGAACGAGCGCTAAAAAAAGAGCGCGCCGCCAAATTCTTGCAACAACGGGCGGGAGAAACGCCGCGAGGTCAAAAGAAAAAAAAAGAAAGTAAACGTCCAAGGCTCCCCGGGCGCGCGCTCTCCCCGCGGAAGCATGGCGTCGCACACGAACCTCCTCACCCCGCATCGGCGGCCCAGCAAGCCCGCGATTTTTCTAGAACGAACGGGGCGGGGTCATACTGAGTTGAATCATCCTCCGGGGAGGGCAGTCGAACCGTCTCGCACCTCTCCCCAGCTTTCGCTGCGTATCGCGCCGACGAAATGAGGAGAACCGTCTGGAATGTCGCGCGCAAGGTATTTAACCGAGCAGCCGAGATGAGAGATCAGGAGGAGACGGAAGTTAACGCCAGAGCGCGTAGGGATTCCGCCGTGTAGTCGGCGAAGGTTTTGGTCCGTAGGGACGAAGCCGGAGATGAAGAGGATTTCCACCTGAGAGGTGAAGGCTCGGGCTACAGGCAAGAGCGTGTGTTTACCGCTATCGAGCGAAGACCCGTGGCAACCACTGCGAGTGTGAAGCCGACGTGTTTTTGGCGAAGAAGTTTGAAGCTTGGAGAGTGGCCAATTGAAGACGGGAGGTTTCCTGGAAGAGAAACTTCGAGGGCGCGGAAGGACAACAACGCTGGACTTTGAGTGAGTGATTCTCGGAAGAGTATCATCCCGACTTCAGTTCCAAGAACTTTGGACTGGATAGGTTTTCTATCTCTTTAGTCTTTAAGTGTCTTGGTTGTTCAATGCATGCGACTGCATTGTAGTGCGTATCGTTGTCTGTGTCCGTTGTTTTGAGTGTGGCTGATTGTACTGTGTAGTACGTTGTTTGATTGGTGACGTATTGTATGTAACTATTGTGGAGTGTGCATCCTTGTGTATTGTTTTCGATCTGCCAATTTTGAGAATATAATATTTGTTTTGTTTATCAGCTCTCGGCTCTGACTTGTTCTTTGGGCCACAGCCGGCGTCCGCTGGCGCGCCAAAAAGGACCACTTCTAAATTGTCCACGCTTTCGTGGTGCGGTTCGGGGGGCCGATACTTCGGCTCTTGGAATCAGCCCGGCGATTACCTCGCTAATAAACGGGACAGGTGTGACACTGGCCCAACACGGATCATCGTTGCGGAACACAGGGCAGCTATACGCCACCAGGGTGTGGCAAGAACATCTTCAGTTGCACGGAGTTGAGTGCAGCGGCTGGTCGCACGCCACTGCATTTTACGGCTAGGACCATGTAACCAATTTATTTGTATGTAACTGAAGAAAAAGTGTAATTCGAATATTCTACCTCCTCCACTAAATTAAACAAAGTTTGATTGCAAGTCATGTCATTATCTGCCAGGATTAAGGGTGTGCTTCGCGACTACGTCAAACGCTGCCTTCCTGGCCTGAATAATGGCGGAACGTTTATCTGTGCTATTTGGATCCACGTACTAGTATTTTAGGGAGCGAAAAAGCGAGCGCTAACAAAAGCACACATATATGGAACCCTCCTTCTCAATTCACGTCTATTCGTCTCCACGTGTCCGAGTGTTTCTACTTATGCTATAACAAGGCTCGCTAACGAGATGACTATCGCAAACATATAACGCAAGGCGTTTTGCAATGCAGCCTGCACAGTGTGGTATATTGTTTGATATGTGGGGTTTAAACGTCCCAAAACCACCATTATGAGATACACCGTTGTCGAGGACTCCGGAAATTTCGACCACCTGGGCTTCTTTAACGTGCACCCAAATCTGAGCACACGGTCTTACAGCATTTTCACCTCCATTGAAAATGCAGCCGCGGCATCCGAGATTTGATACCGCGACCTGCGGGTCAATAACCAAGTACCTTATCCACTAGACCACCGCGGCGGGGCACAGTGCGGTACACGTCCGATATAATGACTGCCAGCTTGACTCACGTTGCTCAAGTCAAAATACGCGAAGTCACTGCAGATGCTGTACTGTCCAAGCAGCTCGCGCAGCAGTGACAGTGACAGTGGAGAAATGTACTTCATGTTGGAGCAACTTGCATACGACACGTGCGTGTAAGATAGGGCTTCGAAAAAAGAAAGGCACATAGTAAATCGCGAAGTTGGTCAAAACTCCATAAGGTAAGATATATGAACGGGGTGCGTGTGAGGGTTCAAAAGAAAAGAGGAAAAAGCGCCCTAAAAAATGACGTAGCTTTCGGAAAATCGCGCCGTTGGCGTTCATCAATCTTACGCTCCCCTTTGTGGAAAACGCACGCTTCTGACGGGTCAATGCGGAAGTAAACAGACCGCTGTCGAGTTGGTCTTTTCGCCGAGGCTCGCGTTCTCTGAGCATGCACCCTGTTCCCCTGTGGGCAACGCACTGCTGTTCGCGTTGCTGTGCTCCAATGCAAGCGCGTAGATCGAGTCAGAAAAAAGAAGAAAGATTGCACGGCCCTAAGAGATCGAAGATCGAGTGGAGGGCAAACTATACAGCATGCGTCGATGTTTTGGTGACTACGGGTTTATTTTTTTTCTTCGTTGAGATACAGACGTGTTCTTGGCGTAATAATTTATGTGAACTCGCACATCACAGTCTAGTCTGTGTCACATACGTGATTGCAAGATGCAACCAATGAAACACCAGCTGAAGCTCTTCTTTGAAGAAGACATGGCATTTCCGAGCGTTTGAGGTATATTTTCTTTCTCAAAGATATTGCATGCCGTTTCAAATCTTAGCGTAAACTTGTGCGCAAAGGTGAGTATTAATGGGAAGCAGGCCAATATTTACATTGCCTCACCGAATTATAAGGCTCGTAAGGCATCAATAAACAAAGGCCACCTCTACACTGCACAGAACACCGAAAGAGACAACGCCAAGCGGTACTGACAAATGTTCTTTTAATAAATAATTTTCTTTAATGAAAGTGAGTGTCTGAAAAAGTGGTGATGTTTGAGAAATGCAAAGAAAAGGAAAGCATTCTATGCGAAGTGAACAATAACTACATTTCACCTACGGCTTCCTGCAACAGTTACGGTCACATAATAAATAAAGCCGCATTATTGCTAGCCCGGTAATGAGAAAATAACAGCAAACTTAAATACCATTTTGTGGCGTGGTAGCAGGTATGAAATTTGGTTCTGTAGCTTGCACAGTGCTTTTATGGAGCCACCGTCAAAAAAAAGCTGTCTACTATTTCAAAATACGCATTTTTTAAGACGCGAAGCAGTTCTTTTGACTCACGTATGTAACGTAGTAGAAACGAAGGACTAGAAGATTTAGAGAGAAGGCGGGGAGTTTAAAGAGGCACACGCCCGGTTCGCCACCTTACGCTGGGGGAAAGGGAAGGGAGAGTATAAAGATTAGAAAGAGGAAATAGAAGAGAAAAAAAATGCCGGTTAGTGGGCTGATGCGTACGCAGCGGTGGCACTACAAAAAATTATTGGTGTTCACATAGGCCTGTAGTCCTCACAAAGTGCAAACGGCTTTGACTGCCTTTTAACCCGATGAAAGACGAAGACGGTGCTCCAGTAGCCTCTGCACTGAGGGACCGATCGTCCAGTTGTCGCAATGCGTCACAAAGCTTTTGTCTTTCAGAGGCAAATCGAAAACAATGGCATAGCAGATGGTCGATGTCTTCTCCGGTGCCGCAGACGTCGCATTCAACTCTGTCGGTCAATTCAATGAGGGTTGTATATATATGCTTTTGTGAAGGCAACCCCCCCCACCAAAGCTGACAAAGAAGCGAAGCTTCACGTCGACGAAGTGCAGATGGGGGTCGAAGTTTCAGTTGGGGTTTATTTAGTGGAGCCTTGTGTGTCTTATGCTTGAGATAATCCACTCCAGCCGACACAGACTACGTGTCAGGTGACGAAGCTGCCTTGCAGCGTCTGTCCTTGACAAAGGCATTGGAGGGGCGTGCTCATCTTGGTGGGATACATGAGCCGTGTTGTCTGCGGAATCATTGCCACCGATTCCACAATGACCAGGTAGCCACTGAAAATCAATCTCGTGGCCTGTTTCTGTGCGTGCGTACCTCAGGCAGGATGCTGGGAACCCTTCCCACCACTTGGAGCCGTACGTACGTGCGTCCACAATAACGGGCCGCAACGTGTTGCCTTGTCGCAGGTGTTGGGGCGGTGCCAAGTAGGTCACGTTGCAGCTGCGAGTTGATGTAATGCTTCCTTCGCACGATTCCCTCGCAGATGCGCGATGACGTCCCTCTCTCCCTCAACCGCCACCCGCTCGCCGCAGCGCCTCCGTAGCGGCCGGCTTTTTTTCCACCCGCTCGCGACACACTTCTCTCTCAATTGACCCTTTCAACCACCCGCAACGCTCGATGGCACGTCGAGTGAAAACACTCTTTCGGCTTGTTTATCTGCGATGAAACTTACACGAAACCCAACTCGCCTCCCGTGCCTTTGCGTTTCGAACAAACATTCACTCGAGTGAACGCTACACCGAGTTTCGCTTCAAACCGTTCTTCCAGCACCCGTGTCGACGCCTGTTTCAGCGGGGTCAACGCCGTGTGCTCCATCACTGATTCGCATCCCATCAGGGCTCCCTTCGGCGAGTCTGACCAGCTCTGACGACCAAAATGCATGCATTCTCTGGTTTCCCGCCCATACAACCGTCGACAGCATGAAGGTCAATTTTGACGAGGTGGTGCACGACGTGGCTTGAGGTCTCACGTTCCGAGCTACATCTGCGGTTGACGCTACCCGTACGAGCACTCTTGTAAAGGAACGGGAGTGGGAAAATGGAGTAACCAAATTCAACAATTTTATTGACCCAGCCGCTTGCGTGATCGCGAACTTGAAGCTGACGTATGAACGCTATCGTTTCAAAAATATTGCTTTTCTCGTAGTTGTTTGCTTAAAGGGTGAATTTGAAAGGTAATTTTATTTTTTGAGCACTTCCTTCGTGTACAGCTCATAAGTACAGCTATTTGGATAGCAAGCCGAATTCTGATATGTAACCAGATGTAGAGCCTAGGCTTTCAAAAATGACTTAAGCTAGGTGTGCCCAAATATAGCAGGCTTTATTGACCGCACGATAGTGTCTGTGACCTTCGCAAACAATGTACTAGGCTGCTTTATGCTCTCCTAGAGAGCACCAAGTGTTCTAAGTCGCTAATCAGTTCTTAGGGTCGAAGTTCCTTATGCCATTGGTTGTGCGTCTGCATTGTATGAGCAGCAGCAGCAGTAGTAGTAGTAGTAGTAGGTACCCACCTCTCGTTTTGTCTTTGGAATGTCCGCTAGATGGCAGTACTTTTATATGGTGAATATATGATGAAAAATGCTACATGGCGGTACTTGGAGTGCTCACTGGTTGGACGGACGGATGGACAGCTGGACGGACATATGGACTCATACATGGACGGGTGGACACACGGACGCAAGAACGGATGGATGGATAGACGGATGGAAGGACGCACAGATGAACGCATGGACGCACATACGCACGGACACACAGATTGACGCTCGGATGGACTCATGGACGCACGGAAGCACGCATGAACGGATGCATGGATGGATGGATGGAAGCAAGAACGAACGGAAGAAGGGTAGCGCGCACGGACTGATGGACGCTTAGCCCCACTCATAACCATTCAGTCCGTGGATATGCTGCGATATACTTTCTACACACATTCGTTGACGAGGTATAATGGGTAATGGCGTAGGCTTTTCTAGAAGAGGGATGGCTTTCGACCGTGCCATGTAGAGTGCGAAGTACTCTAAATTGTTAAACGCGTTTTCGAAACACACACTTGCTTTTGAGAAGGCCCCTGTCCGGGCACGTTCAAGAAAAAAAATTGGCAGCATATCCACGGAGTGAATGATGGAGAGTGGGGCAAAGAATTCGTCCGTCCATTCGTTCTTGCCTCCGTCCGTCCATGCGTCCGTCTGTGTGACCGTCCATGCGTCCATCCGCCCGTCCGTGCCTGCGTCTGCTTATGCGTCCGTCCCTGCGTTCGTCCATGCACCCGCCCCTGCGTCCGTTCATGCGTCCATCCATGCATCTGTGTGTGTGTCCGTTCGCCCATTTTCAACACTCCAAGTACCACCATCTCACATCTTTTCATCATATGTTCCCCATATACCACCATCCAGCGGACATTCCAAGGACTAAACGAGAGGTGGCACACGACCACTTTCTTACGGCTTGCGCTTCGGATCTACTTCCCACATTTAACCACCTCGAGTTCATGGTATATGCTAGTCCATTGTATTCATGACACTGCGGCCCAACGTTCGCTAAACCTTTCTAAAACGAAGGAGGTTACGCCCAGCGAGTATAACGTAGCAACCTTTTCCTGTCAGATAGGGCTCAATGTATATGCCAATGGCTGCTAATGGGGATCGCAGCATGTGCGTTAACTAAAAGCCGAATGCTCCCGTCTCCCATTCCCCATTAGCAGCCATTGACATCTACATTGAACAATATTTTTTATTGTTCAACAACGCGCAGAAGAAATCTCCCACCGGCACTACCTTGGAGGTCAAAATGTAATAATTGTTACACACTACGACGGCTACTAGGGACGAACGGGTGCCACTTTAAGGAGCTTCGCCCCTAATAAACACAAAGGTGCACGATCGAGCCTTTGTGCCAGTTTGAGGCAGCATCCTAATTCTTCGCCACATGTTAGCAGCACTTGCCTATTATGTATATTGAAGTGCGCTGCTTTCGTTATCTGATACAGGAATGGTCACCTGTACATAATTTACCAGAGACGAAAATTTGGCAGATCCCACGCACCTGAGAATCAACGTTATGTGCAGCATGCGGAGGCAAGGTGACCGTGTTGCATTTTTTTAACGACACGTCATGGCATGACGCTTATTATATGTACAAATGTTGCACGCACAGACATATTTTGAAGAGTTTCAGATGTATATACAACCTGTTGTTTGCACTTGCGCAACGATGCAACTAGACATGCGTATTAGCAACACCAGAAGCTGATTTGAAGTGCTGATGCTTGCGAAGTTGCTAACCCTTGACCCTGCTACATAAATCAACTTCAGCGCATGACAACAAACCACAATTGACGTAAATTCGACGTGACGGCTCTATCAAAGGAGTACACATGTAATGTTTTTAAAATTGGGTAGGCAGCACTGAAGCAACCACTATTGACGTTTCACGAAGAATAGTATCTATTTTAAAAGTAGTTCCGAGACCTGGCGTAGCTCTGTGGTGACATGCTTAATTTCCACGCAGAATGTTTGGGTTCGATTCCAGCTTCTGGGACTCTGACATTTATTCGTTGCTTTAGTCGGGTCGGCGCTGTATACCGGTGTCGGGTATTTCTTACCGCTCTCGCGAAGCTTGTTCAATTCGGGTTCCAAAAATGCTTACCAGCTCCACTTTTTACAGCCTTCGCACCCCTAGAGCGCAGCGGCCTTGAAGTCTGGATGACTTTAGAGGCGCAGCTTGTTGTCCATCCATATATCTCAGGTGGCGTGATCACGCTCGCAATAAAGTACTAAATATATGCCGTAAGAGGACTGGCGATACTCAAAACAACGTCAAAGAGAGGAAACACAGTCCACAGCTATAGTTTAACACAAATAACGCAAAAATAATCGCCATAAATAACTAAAAAACTGTAGAAACGTTTCGGAAAACTCCGGCTTACGCGTAATGGCAGGCTCAATCACCTTGCCGAGCGAGCGTGTGCCTCTTCGCCTAAGCTTTGACGGCAAAGCATTGCTATACATGTGATGGAGGAAACGACCTGACAGAATTTGCTGCAGACGATACGTATTTTAACTGCCATAGTAGAAAAAGGCTGCGTAAAATAGCGCTAATATCACACACAATTCTGTGAGTCTTCATAGCAAAACTCTTCTCAAACTGGGGAAACCCTACAAGTTTACCACAATCATTGACGTCATCGACGCTTTGGTAAGCAGAGCAGGGGGGATATAAGAACTAAAATCAACGGGCGCCCGGACTTTGCATTTCCTAAAATTTAATAGTGAAGCTGTCATAAGTTTCTTTTTGTTGTTGTTGTTGTTGTCGTCGTCGTTGTCGTTGTCGTCGTGGTCGTTGTTGTTGTTGTTCTTTAGTGTTGTTGCTGTTGTTGTTGTTCATATAAGATTAAGATTGCGTTGAAAGGAAATTATGCAAACAAGACACCAGCAAGTATTGTCGTCACACAACTAGCACTTGAGCTTTGCAGCATGTAGTGGGCATTTACAAATGCATATTCGTGTTTATGTTCCATTGACCTACAAGGCGGCACGAGGATAAGAGAACGTTCTGTGCCACTGCCCAATTTACTGGACTGAACGATGTGTTTTTAGAAGGTGAACTACACCACCTAGATGCAAGACCAGTCTCACAAAACATGGTCGCGACCTTCGTGTGTGGTTTCGTGCACACTCTAGGCACCGAAAGCTGTGTATTGGACCTCTTGATGTCGACAGGACTTCACAAGCGTTTGTGAACAACCAGCGCGAGCTCGAGCTGCGCGTGTTTGCACGAGTGGTTAATTTCCTAGTCTTGTTCTTTCTCTTCTGTCTTAACTGTTTTTTTTACTTTCTTCCTCCTCGTGTGTAAGGTTTGAGCATACGTTTGGAAAACCTTTATTACTCTCCTTTTTTTTTTTTCTAAACGTAAGCACATGCACCTCTAGTGCTTCGGCTTCATCGAAACATGGCCGCACCGGCGAGACAAGAACCTGCGTCTTTCGGGCGGCCAGCCAACCACCGCAACAACTACCGTGGTGACTCGTCCGAAGCTGAAGTCTGCATGAGACGATGTCGATCGGCGCTATAAATGCGGTCGCATTTAAAGAAGACTATACGTGCATCCCGGCAATTACGCAAGCCGCGCATCGCTCACGCGTAGGTGCTCGTGCGTCATACGCGATCGATCCCCGGCTTGCGGTCTATCCGGAACACGCTTGTCTCCCGCAGAGACGGGCGCACGGGAATCTCGGCAGCGCCACGTGCCGCTGTGCTCGACTGGGCTGCGTCGCCATATACGGCTAGTTCTGCGACTCAGCAGGAGGGCAGCCAGGGCAGGGAAATAAGCGCGTTCGAACGGAACGCACACTCGAACTGAACTCGTTCTGCTATGGTAGATCGAACAATGTGGCACGCGCAGCAATGCATTTGAACATCATAACAAAGATGATAATAAATGAAAAGCAAAAGATGGCTTTGCCAATGCCGTTCTGAAATGAACCTATCTACAGTCATGCACTTGTTAAATGGCTACTTAAATGTCCGAAAGCGGTTCATATCTTGCGCCTAATTTGCAGTACAGCAAATACTTGCCCCTTCCCCACTCCCTACACCACACACAGCCTGGAAACACCACCACGTGGCCCGCGTGACCAACGTAATGGTATATGCTACACACACACACACACACACACACACACACACACACACACACACACACACACACACACACACACACACACACACACACACACACACACACACACACACACACACACACACACACACACACACACACACACGGGTTAAAAAATGACAGGCCTACGCGGGCGGAAGTTGTAGCACTGTCACAGCCTGTTAGCTATAGAAGAGTGGCCTTCACACAGCCATTTGAAACCTCTCTTAGGGAGGCCACTGCAGATACAGTTGCGAAGGATGCGCTATATATATATATATATATATATATATATATATATATATATATATATATATATATATATATATATATATATATATATATATATATATATATATATATACGTCATTATCATCGTCAGTTTGCGAAGTAGGGAAGAGTCCACGAAGCAATACTTTTTCATTTCGTGAAGTAGCGAGGTGTGTACTAGGTAACACAAGGCAATAAGCATATGCCATATAAAATGCGCTCATTACATATGCTAGGGAGGACAGGGGCATCACCAAAGCGGTCAGTTCATCAGATTTGGATGACATCTTCACACCAGAGGAGCTCCAATATGTGCCGTCTTCAATACAACGAACAAGTTCGCCAGGACCAGATATATGCTGCACTGGCTAATTTGTGCGAGAAAGGAAAATTACATCTTTGGACTTTTCAATGAAAATCGGCAAGAAGAAAAAGTTCCGGAAAGTTGGAAAATATCAAAGGCAGTACGGTTGCTAAAGCCAGGAAAGAGCCCTATGCAGTTGGATTCGGTTAGGCTGGTTAGGTTGACAAGTTGTAATTCGAAAGTGTTGGAGAAATTGATCAATGAACAAATTTTATGGTGGCAAGACATAAAAAAACTACTACCAGACAGCATAGCCAGCTTCAAAAGAGGTATATGCACAATGGAATGCATTCTGGACTTGGTCACAGAGGTGCAAAACCAATGTAAGCGAGGAAACATCATTGTCGCTGTATTCCTTGATGTCCAACGAGCATACGACATAGTGAGCCACGTTCACGTTCTGGAACGCCTGGCATTGCAGAGATTTAAGGGTAAGATACTGCGTTCGATGGCTGACTTCCTGAAGCACCGGCAAATTTTTGTAGTTACGCAGGGGGGCACAACGTCAGAACGTGTCGTCAACCAAGGAGTGCCATCGGGCAGCGTGCTAAGCCCTACTCTCTTTAATGCAGTCATGGCGCAGCTCCCGTATAATCTTCCACCTAACATCAGATGTGCATTGTATGCTGATTATATGAGTATATGGACGTCTGGTTCATCGTTTTTGGATGTCTAACAAACTTTACAAGAAGGATTGAATTATGTAGACTGTTTTCTAAGGAAAATAGGTATGGCACTGAGTCGGGCTAAAACAGCCATACTACCGTTTAGATTAAAAATACCTAGAGATTTCCAGATTATTCTACAAGACCAGCCTATTCAAATGGTAAAAACTCATAGATTCTTAGGTGTGATTTTAGACAGGAGACTAACATGGTCGCCTCATGTTCAGTCCCTTGAACAAAAAGTCAATCAAACTATTAGAGTCCTCCAGCATCGCTGCTGGGCTAAATGTGGAGGTACTACAGAGTCGCTATTGGCCCTACATGTTGCGTGGATACGCCCCATCGTATACGTTACTCACTGCCTCTGCTGCACGGACTTCCAGCCTCCACCAAAAGGAGACTGCACTTGTTATCGGCAAGGAGCTTGAGGGTATGTCTGGGGTTGCTTGCCACGGTCAACTTGCAGTGCTTTAGTGTATGCAGAGGCTCGACAACCACCTCTTGCAGTACTCCGAGCTGAAGAAACATCTAGAGAGTTATTTAAAATTTTCACGCAACATGCAAGTCATCCTTTATTTGGTGTAATAATACAAAGGATAGCAACGCGACCACAGGAGATACATAGTGTATCATCATTCTAAGCAGTATTATTAGTATTTAAACGATGGAAACTTTCAAAACCACCTTGTGCGTTGCCGCTTCTCAACGTTATCTGTGAAATAGATGTCACATGGAAGAAAGCAGACATGGTGCCTCTAGTTGCGGCACAGATTATACTTCATCATTTTCATATAAAGCATAATTAAAAACACAAACATAAACAGATGGTTCACGCACTGAAGAAGCGTCATCCTGTGCGGCCTTTATACCCGAAATTCAGAAAAAGATAATGTAAACATTATCGCCCAAATATTCATCGACGACAGCAGAAGTAGTGGCTATCTTTGAAGCAGTTATGAGCTTATCTGCGAGAATTTCGGTCATGAAAGTGGGTGACATGCACGGATAGCAAACTTGCCATTCAGGCAATCAAAAACGCTAGATAACTTTACAAAAATGGCAAAGAACCACAATATATTGCAGAAAACGTGGAATTCGCCTCAGCGCAGTGTCACAACATCGTATTCCAATGAATACCCAGTCACAATGAAATAAAGGCAAATGAAGAGGCTGACAGTTCCGCCAACGAAGCATTGAACTAAGGACGGGATGGCGCAGTGCCTATGCCTGGGGCGAATATTTGACATTTTATAACGCAAGGAGCTAAGCATTGTTCGATGGAGAATGGTTTGATAGCCCTAAATTAAAAGAATGAATACTTTATGAAGTTGATCCACACAGAAAATTTTTCATAGTGACAGATCTCCAACGACACTTAAGAGACATTATTCCACAGACTTCGACTGGAAGTAGCATACACAAACAGCTTCCTGCACAAAATACATCGATCCAACTCCCCGGAATGCATTGTGGTCATGCAGCAGAAAATGTTCACCATATTCTTTTGGAGTGCGTCAAATACGTGAATGAAAGAGAAAAATTAAGGAACACATTAGCAAGTTTAGACGGACAGCCCTTTACATTAAAGAAATTACCCGGACAATGGCTTGAGATGCATCTTCAGAAAAAAGCGAACATCTTCCTGACAGACGTTTTAGTGGAGACCGGACTGGATAAGCGCCTGTGATAGAAAGCCAAGGATCGACATATATGAAATGTGTTAGTGCATAACCTGACAGCAGAAAAGGAAGGTGTGCGTGTGAACAGTTTAGAACAGTGTAATCTGCTGCAAGCAAACTCATCTTTGGCATGATACTTCAACTGGTTTCAGTGTGTTATTTTTTTATTGTTCATTTTCGGGTACCGTTGAGTATTCCTTCTTTCTTTTTTTCACTGCATAACTTATTATTATAAAGTAGCCGAGGCTATATGGACCCCAACCTTTCCACAGCTAAATAGTTAGAACCGAACAGAACAGGGCAACAGGGGGCTCCGATATTTCCATCCAAAAATTTTTTAATTTTGCTTGCGTATATGCAGTATACAGTATACACGCACACATATGAACACGCATGAACATACACAAATTATGCTTGAAGCTTGCTCCCCCCCCCTCAATAAACGTTCTGGCCACTTCTCTTGTGGCTGATAACAGTGAAGAATAATTGCTAACCCATTCTTATAGGTACAAACCTTTAAACAACCAACGCTTTACGCAATTCACATTATGGAGCACCTGGTTCAATTATACTCTTGCGCAATGCGATCTGTTAGCGTGATACCTCGTCTGATATGACGCCGATGTAGTACCATGGTGTGCACTTGTTAAGCTTATCATTGAAATTATCAATACTGCATCAGGCATCTCCAGATTGACTCACTTTTCATCACGCCGTGCTACAGGAGTGCCCAATTTAAGTATACTATACTGCAGGATTGGTCAGTTCGACTGAATATATACGTGAGAAAGCTACTGAGATAACAACGTAACCCTGGGAAATCAATCAAGGAGACCTGCCCACTATTATTATAGTTAAGCAACAGAAGAAGTGAATTTCGTGTAGTGAGCACTTATTCGTGCACTTCGTTGTTTCATTTGGTTCTGATAAGCATGAAAGCTCATAAGTGTAAAGCTCGAGCTGTTGGTGTCTTCGTTCCCTGTCGTTCGTGTGGACGCCTTGTACGATATATGTCAAAGTGTGGCAAAATAATGTTTTCATTGACGCACTCTGAACTAAATGTTCATAAAGTTACAAAAATATTGTGTCGATATCTCCGTAACAGGAAAGAACGCATGAAGAAATTTAGGAATAGAGTAGTAGCAGCTACACGCAACTATAAATGTGAACACTCAATAAATGCCGACTATAACATTGGATCATGCACTGCGGCAGCAGTTGATGAGGGAGGCCATGTGCACACGATGGTCCTGAAAAATTATCTAAACGCAGACAAGTGCGTAGAGAGGAGTTGTTAGTATATATATTGCAGTGGTCAGTGCGAAAATATATGAAATAAAAGTGTTTTCTTATGAAATTTTTAATTTTGTATGAATAATCGTTAGTTTTTTATAGCCGTAATTGTCGGCCTTGAAGTGACGTTGAGCAAATAAATAAATAAAAAAACCCTTGGTATTTGGGCACTCAAACGAGATAATCGGGGCACCATTGCGAGGCTAGAACGAGACATCCTGGCAAATATTTAAAGTTACTGACACAAAATTTCATGGCCGATATAGCGTGCATGATTGATTCTTATAAATATGCGCATATCACCTGTAAATGTAAAGAGCGAATATAGCTTGGAAGGTATTTAAAATTACTTTTGAAGTTTGAGTGAACGATCAACTCCATCACGCTGCTGACGCCATCAAAGGAGAACCTCGGGAACCCCCTAATTCACTGACATGACCACGTTGCAGCAAGTTATCACTACGTTATAGTCGATATTTTTCTTTGTTATCATTTGCTCCAACTGACTATTACCCGGCAGCTCCTCGCGAGTCATTGGCCACGGCGCGCAAGGTGGAAGTTTTGTGTTTGATGAGTGATGAGTCTGATGACATTGCCGTCCCGTTTCCTGTGCGAAAAAACATCTGAACGCAAACTGCGCGGAAGGGTGTCACAGTTCTGTGTGCTGCTATAGTCTAGCGTTGCACCCGCTAGGTGGTAATATAGTTGCACCCGGTGGCTTGTCGTTCCTGAAACCGAAACTAACACTGGTTGGTACTAAATGGCCTGTAATTAATTATCTGTCACCTGCTGACAAAAACGGCATGGCGTGTTATATGACTAACAGGCCCCCATGAATACATTGCAACAAAAAAAATCGAGACCAAAGTTTTTTTCTCATTATCCCTTTCAAAAAACGCATTGGCTTCCAAACATCTGTGCAAGGCCGGCTTATTCTTCACTAGTTCTTTGTTTCACGCTGATGCTCTTTGTCACTTTGTGGCATTATGTTGACGTTTATGTTACGATGCCAGTGGACACAGGATACCTGCAAAAAGGTGGTTTCGCTAAAATATAGCGTTTGTAATGCTACGCTACGAGTAAATATTTATGCATTTTCTTGTGATTAGAAAACTTCGTTTATTTATGTATTAAGTATATAAATCCTTGGAAAATAATAGTCTCTACGATGCGGGATTTGAACACGCGTACATCTCACTCGAAGATGAGTATCGTAGCCGATCGGCAATCCAGGCACGCGAGCAGTGCATAATATAGCCTTGCGTACACAGTAAATTTTTTACACCCTTAAGGGTGTAAACTGGCTTGTCGCCAGAGAAACACCCCATGGGTGTTTTCAGATACACCCTACTGAAAGGGTGTTAGCTGAACACCCTACACGAAGGGTGTTGAGCAAAATGTTAGGGTGTTCTTATACTTCCAACACCCTTCTAAGAGGGTGTTGAAAGGGTGTGCGACCTTCGAGTAAGGCATTATTCGAAGGTCGCAGGTTCGGTTCCTGTCCATGGCAAGTTATCTTTTCACCCACATTTCTTTCTTCACATTTACATTACAATTCGGTCTAATAACTTCCCCTATACTTTCCTTGGCAATATTGTCTGTTTGATCTCAATATATAAATGTGTGTGTGTGTGTGTGTGTGTGTATAAGCAAGCTTACTGAAATGCAATGATATTCCTCAAAGCCTCCTTTGTAAAGCCGACTATAGAAATTTAGACTTCCTGTTATGGTTATACAATTAAATACAAATATTTAGTGTTAAATAGCATAAGCATCTCGGGTATATCAATTGGTGGCTCAGTGAGTTGATACAGCAAGAGTGCTTGGTATGCATACGTTTGTGTAGACACAGAAACACATTATATTGAAAACATTATTACCCGTAACAGTGCACACGTGTCATGCAGGATGTAGACATATACATATTTCAGCAACTTAATTTGCAGTTTCACTTGGTATCGTGAAACCATGCGAGTTCAGCCTCATGTAGTTCATTTCAAACTTTCTGATTATACAAAAATAACAGAGCTGCTTTGGTAGACATCGTTTCCACTTATCGATAAATATCTTTTTCCACTTCCTAAAAGTAGACATATTGGCGTAAGATAAATGTCAAGTACATGTACCACAACACAGGTTTTCTCTCAACTGAAAGCAAACTTATTTATTATGATATTTCATACATACTACAGTTAGAGCATTTTACCGCCAATATTCGAACAGGTAAGGTCAGCGGCTGAAAAAAGATGATTAACAGATCAGCCCTCACCCCATGAAGCTTCACCACATATTAAAATTTCAAGTTTTATTTTTCAGCATCTTTCTAGGTAATAGAGACAGCATCAGCATCCATTTCTCAAAAACACACTCTTCACAACAAAATCAAAATGAGAGCCGACAGGTGGAAATGCCTCAGATAGGCTGACCAAAGTTTCGATAGGAGAACCTATCTTCGTCAAAGGTGCCTAGCCTTCTCATCCTTGGCGTATTAGTTTCAAGGGGGTTAGTAAGGACGTCATGTCGTGGTGGTGGCATGTGTCCCTGTTGGCAATCGTAGCCTGAAAAAAAACTATAAAGCGGAGGAGTGCAGTCCTTGCTTCATTTCAAGTTGGGTGGTAGTGATTCAGAATGTTCTCAGAGGGGGGAGAAAAAAATAGAAGCAAAAAAGAGGAAACACGAAAAGTAGGAGCGGTGTGCTGCCGCTACAGACACGAAAAAGGCAAAGAGCTTGAAAGTTCAAAGCCAACAGACGGTCCCTGCGTTTGGCCATCACAAAGGGTTGCCGGCGATAACGGCCTATGCTGTTCTCGAACATCTATGAATGGGACATAAGAAAGAGGTTACAAAAAGGCGCAAGAGAGAAGCAGGCTGCTACTTTTAAATGCCAAGATGTCAAAGGTAAGCGACACCAGATGTGTTCGGAAGACCACGTGTTTATTGGGGAAGGTCATTGGTTAAAATATGCTTTCACTATCCCCGTAGGTGTCCCGCTCAACGGAATTGCCTCAAGAATTTGGCGGCATGTTGGCAGAGAAATAGGCAAGTTCGGAATGCAAAGGGAAGAAGCAACGACGAGAGAAACAAACAAAAAGAAAAAATGAAAAAAAAGGCGGATTGGTGGTAGGTGACACGCTAGCGTTAACAGACGAGGAAAGGAAAAAAGAGACGCAGAGAAATTTGTGGCTTGGCAATGACTTAATTGTGCACGGTAGGAGTGTTTTTTGAAGCGACAAAAGAGGAAAGAATGTTGTGGTCGAAAGGTTCTGGAAAATAAGAACTTTGTAGTTGTGTGTATATAGACACATGTAAATCTATAATTAAAATTTTAAAAATTTAGAGTGAATATTATTATTACAATATGTAGGTTCGGAGTGATTCCATGTAATACCAGTTATGTTATTTGAAGGTTGAACGTTTCTAGTCCCTAATACGGCCGCAATTATGCAATTGCTTTGAGCGATTCCAAATTACCACGTGCAACATTGATTCCTGATGGGTGTAGGGACATAAATTTGTGTATAAAGCATGATTTCATGTATTTCTTCTCTCGTGATGACCGGAAATTATTTTGTAGAACGTAAAGCTTTGCTTTTTCGAAATTGTGGCCCTGTTGGTGTAAGTTACCGCTACTATTTTCGATAAATTGTGCTTTGTGTCTGCACGGTGGCCGTTCAGTCTTACGTGAACTGGCAGCCCAGTTTCGCCTCATCATTACTTTCGTACGAAGTTTTTTTTAGCTTTTCACTAGCTTTGCGCTAGCCAGTAAATATAATTACTAGCACGTATATCCGACTCCCACCTGAAGACCACTCTTTACTACTTTTTTTACTAGAGTTTTAATTGCTACTCCAGAATGCCAACGAATTATGATACACCATTAAAGGCATCGCCAGCCTATCAGTTAAAGTTTTCGCGCTTACTTTTCATGTCCTCAGGCCACCCGCGGCGTATACAGTCCTCGTAACGATCCCATAGAAGTAGCCGATTACAAAACAGGAGCCGTCCACAAAACAGGAGCGCGCAACTTGTCAGATAAGAGGACACGTGAAAGTAGCAGTGCTACCAATCAAAATCATTTTGAAGGTAACAATGTGAAAATTGTGCGAGGCAGAAAGAAGTTAGGGGAAAAAATGCGTGAGAAGCATGGTCATTAGAGTACCACGCTAGGCTAATCTCGCAAGGTCACAAACTCGAAGCGGCGCCATTTTTTTTCCAACAAATCTAGAGTTTTGAACAGTTTAGAGAAGGTCAGGCGAGCTACGAGTAATGTGAAGTTGAGAACCGATAGGCGGTTAGGTTGTAATCTACAGAGCTAAGAAAGTGCCGCAGAACCCTCGAGATTGCGCATCAGCCTCGATAGCACGCAATGACTAAGTTCGGTTCAAATGCCGATGCCGGACCACTCTCGATCGTATATTTACTTAAAACGCGTGATAAGGGAATCGTCCATAAAAAGGGAAAAAAAATGGCAGCATATCCACGGAGTGAATGATGGAGAGTGGGGCGAAGAATTCGTCCGTCCATTCGTTCTTGCTTCCGTCCATCCATGCGTCCGTCAGTGTGACCGTCCATGCGTCCATCAGCCCGTCCGTGCGTGCGTCTATTCGTGCGTCCGTCCCTGCGTTCGTCCATGCAGCCGCCCCTGCGTCCGTTCATGCGTCCATCCATGCATCTGTCTATGTGTCTGTTCGTCCATCTATTGAACACTCCGAGTACCACCATCTCGCATCTTTTCATCATATATTCCCCATATAGAAGCACCGCCACCCAGCGGACATTCCAAAGACTAAACGAGAGGTGGCCCACACACACTATACTACACACGGCTTGCGCTTCGGGTCCACTTCTCACCTTTAACTACCTCGAGTTCATGGTATATACTATAGTTCACTGTATTCATCACAGTAAATTTTTTTACACCCTTAAGGGTGTAAACTGGCTTGTCGCCAGAGGAACACCCTATGGGTGTTTTCAGATACACCCTACTGAAAGGGTGTTATGTGAACACCTTAGACGAAGGGTGTCGAGCAAAATGAAAATTGGGGTGTTGGGGTGTTTTGAACTGGAACACCCTTTTTCAAGGGTGTTGGAAAAGTGTGCACCCTCTGCTATATCGATAGGCGTGCGCTGCAGTGTTCCGCTTCAGGGCAGGGTGAAGTCAATATATATGTGCACGAATATCCATGGCTATATATCGACTTCCACAGAGCACTAACGGGTATGCACGGCACATGTATGCACGGCACATGCTAATATATATAGTACTCAAAGCAGTGTGCCTGTCTATTGCAGGATGCAGAGAATACACATATTTCAGCAACTTAATTTGCAGTTAAACCTGGCATGGCAAAATCAAGGTTCAGTCTTACCAAGTTAAAAATATTGTGCATATATAAAAACAACAGTGCTATGTAGATGCGCATCGCTCTCACTTTTAAAGAAATCTGTTTTTGATGCATTCTAGAAATAAATGACTAAATATCAAGAACAAGTACCACAAGGCAGTTTTTCTCTAAATTATTTACATTTATTGCAAAATTTTACACATGCTTCTTGCAATGTGCATTATATCATAATGGCCCACATAATCTAATCTGACCATAACCAAGGCAGTGTAATGTTATTTAGATTAGCAAACAAGCAGCAAAAACTATTGCACAATAGTTCTGTCTTGCAGGAATGTAATATGGTAATAACTAAAAAGTTCAATGACCATGGGTTATTTGACAGCATGTGTGCCCGGCTATGCAAAAGGAGAAACATGCACGACTTGTGAAGCAAATGCAAAATAAATTAATGCGGCACTAAAAACGGCAATAATAATCAATAAATTTTCAATCACTAATACAATCAAACATAAAAAATATGCAGTAAGGCAAATGTGCAAGAACATTACCATATGGCATTATCATATGACTACGTGGATTTTACGACAATGTTTAAGAACTTCGCAACAACAGATCTTGGTGTTGTCTTTTCGAGCTCAAGAAAAAATCTTTCGAGGACGACAAGGGTGTTGAACGCTTTACAAGCATATTGAACATTGAACAACCAGTTTGCACACATAATTGCGACAAGTCCTTCCTCTGCATTAGTCACTTGAAAACACTTTGTCTGGTCTACCATCAGCCAGAAAAACTCTGCATCTTCAAGGACGGCCCCATTATAAGATACACATGGCGTTGCTGGCATGTCGTCCTGTATAGGCGAAGTGAAAATGCATAAGACTTCACTGAGTGGCTTACTTCAAATTCTGTACAGTTTAAAAAACAGGTTTAGAGCACTTTAAAAGACACAACTTGTGTTTTAGCATTACAGATGTGATATCTATCATTAACAACAATTTCAATGTGTGCAGCGTAACTATGGTTTAACTGGGAGATTAAAACAATATAATGCATCTGACAAAATGAAGGGAACAATTGTAGTGTCACGAGCTCTCTAGGCAATCACAATGCAAAGCAATGAAAATTTATGCATCCATTCGACATACACAAACAAAAAGCTGGTATTCACTGCCCCTTAGCGTGCACAAAACTTGCCTCATTAGGGAATAGGGAAAGAAAGAAAGCCTCGTTCAAGAATTTTTTCAGACATATTTAGTTATTCTACATCAGCTAACAAAAATAACTGTGTTATACTTGAAAAATAAAAATTTCTTCTTCCTGGAAAAATAAAAACATTCCTTGACACATACAAAAAAAGAACAACAGCAGGAGAAGGTGATGTAGATTGTACCATATATTTTCATCCTTGTTTCATCTTGAAATTTATTTTTGCTTGCTGTAAAAATCTAATACAATGCAACTATAATGCTCATCACACTGTTATTCTATGTCTGTGTATTTAACCTGATACTCAGATTTTTTAAACCCAAGTATGGAGTGCATAAGGTTAAGGAGCACTCAAGAGTTTGAAAATGTCTCTTGTTTTGCAGACACAATAATGGTGGCGGAGGATAGCCTTGTGTAAATTTATTTAATGCACACTGCTTAAAAGCAAGACATGTCACAAAGCAAACAAAGCATAAAACACTCATCGCAATAGCTTAGAGCATGCAGCACTGGCTAACACTCCCAAGTTTAAGTGCACACATCCACCCCAATTAAGTGTACAGGAGGAAGGCTGGCACTGTAGCTCGACTGGCAGAGCATTATATGAGTTACTTGAAGGTTGCAGGCTGGGACCCCAGTGGCAACAAGTTGTATTCTTACCCAGTTAAATTTCTTCACTTTTATATAATTACAGCAATACAGTTAATAAACCACAGATGTACCCTACCTAGAAGTAAAAAAAAGCCAACGTACTCGCTGAAAGTCCATCATATAGGGGTAGTTCTTTTTCACATCACGAATCGTTTTCGTCGCAACGTCAGGAAGCCTCTTCCCAGCTGTCAAGGCCATTAACTTTTCCACGAGTTGCTCATCCGGCAATAGTTTTTTGGTTTCCAAAACAAGTCGATCTTCATGTTTGGCAATACTGTCATCATCTTCTGCTGTTAGATCTGTGATGCTCACACTCTGGAATTGGAATCAAATTGCAAGCTATTGATGAGACTATTCATGCAGCTTTTACAAATGGGTGGGATTTTCTGTGAGCACGGTATTAAACTATCCTCACCAGTTTCCCAGCTTTTTTCCTTTGAAGCTCAGTGGTGCCTCCTGTTTTCTTTTGGGCACCGAATTTCTGGCGACTTGCTAACACATCTTCATGATCATCCAGCTTCCTTCTTAGGTTTTTATACTTATTGCGGAGGGCTACTTTCCAGGAGTCCTGTCAATTCGGAAAATGAAGGTGCTCAATATATTCATGTACACAATGATACATGCATACCTGGCCTTTTCAATGAAAATCTTTTCATAATAAATACACAAACTAAAATTCAAGCACTATAAGCCCACTGATATCAGTGACTTTAAAACTGCTGGTAATGAAATGCACTTTTGATAAATATATCCAAAGCATTCACTAGTTGCAAAACATTCACAAAATGTCTAGCAGCACTGCTTATTTATTAAAAAGTATGTCTCACAGATAAATGGCTGCTGCAATACCGGACTAAAATTTAGTAGCACGCTCACTTATCCACTCGTCTGGTGATTTATATAGCTGCAGGACATTTGAGCCTTAGTATTGTGTATGCGGCCATATACAAGACCCCAACTTGTTGCTACTCATGACAGCGGCTGCGAATAAGAAAAGTGACCACTACCAATTACACCCTACAGCATATGAAGCTTAAGACTATAATGACCCCACGAGTCCCAGCTAATGAAGAACCCTCTTTTTCTCTTTTGTTTTCGATTTTACATATGAATCTGTGCACAATAGTCTTTGTAATTGTAAGCATCATACAGTGTCACTTCAATGCAAAATTAGATTTTCAAAATTGAACATATGTTTTATTAAAGTGAATGTTGTTATATCAATGCATTGTGAAACACTGAAAAAAATGTACCCAAAACTGCTTTTAAATGTGATTAAGGAGCTTTAAGGAACATTAGGGAGCAATGTGATTAAGCGTAAGTATCACATATCTTACAGCATAACAGTACTTACGTGCCCACTTCCAATTACATCTTTCAGCTGTGGATACTTGTCAAGGAGCAGGGTTGTCACCTTACTGTAGAAACAACGCGTTGGATACCTGCAAGACAGTTGAGCATCGCAGCTTAAGCTGTCACAACTTGAAGTTTAACAGGGCAGGACACTATATTTAAATGTGCACCTCTGTGTACTCACAGTGTGTACTTGGCCATTTCATTGTGCAGGATGTCAATGATTTGCCTGAATGTAGAAGGTGTTAGCAGCGGAGAGCTTATCACTTTTTCATGGAGGGCACCAAGGCTGGGCAGTTTAAAATTTATTCCATCATTATCCCCTGAGCCGAGTGGGCTGTAAAAAATGTATCATGATGCAAATTACCGCAAGAAAAATAACACTTCGGGTAATCTTTCTGCTCATGCACACGTTAAAAATAAAGCCAGAAATTAGCAGATATTTGGGCTGAATAAAACAAACAACAAGAAACCTGCAGTAAAAGCAACACAAACACACTCAGGCCAAAAGTGCTAGACAGCAGTTTATATATCAGCAGTTTAAAAGTTTATGAGTCATTCACAATAAAACATCTAGCTTGTCTGCTTGATTTATAGTGTTCTCAAGGCTATAGAAGCTGAAAAAGTGAGTTTGCAATAGATATTAACAGTCAAGTTGAATGTCATGGCTGGATTGTTATTGCAATGCTTTAAGTGTGCCTCACATCTATAAAAACAGCTCAAGTAGTTTTGATCAAGGGGGAAGATAAGAAGAACATGACTAGAACATGCATTTCTTACTGCATATTCATTGCACTTCTGCAATTCCTGAACGCACATGTGTAAGTGTAGCTCTAAAATCGCCATGGCTTTGAGAAGACTGCAAGTCATTAACCAATCAGTGTTCTTATCTTCTAATAATGCTTTTGATTAGAAAGTTATACAATTAAAAAATTACATTATTTGAAATATTTCAACAGAATATGACTTTGTAATAATACATGCCAAATGAACACAAATATTTATATAGCCACGAGTAATGTTGCAAAGTTTACGTAATAAGTTTTTCAAGTTTATTTAAAGGATTAAGCTATGATGACAAGATCAACACATAAGCACTAGTGTGACTGGTGAACAGCTGTTGTTACTGTCTAGAGAAATGGTGACGTACATTCGTGTCACAGCTCTCTAATTATACCAAACAGCTATCATTCCTTCACAAACATGTTAAATAACTGCAAATGAGGTACCCTCAAACAACACTGCATAATTCTTATGTAATGCTTATTGGTGATAATTTTCATTTCAAGTTGATCTTTTTCTAGTTTGTTGATGTATCATTCCGAATTGAATATATTCAATTCAACCTGGTTTTTATTACTCAGAACTGCTTCAATATGGTGAACTAATATTTGCACATCTCTACCCATAACTCATAGCTGTTCATACTGCAATTACAAATGATCCTAAAAAAGCCCTTACCGCTCGACAGGCTCAATGACAATGCTTGGTGTGTCTTGCTCACCAGTTTCAACAACAGCTTGTAATGTGCCCTGAAAGCAAGGGAACGAACAATAATGCAACTTTTACATGATACAAATAAGGGGAGGACAACCAGCACATTAACCATTTCACTACTGTCGATGAGCATGTATCTGTCATGAGACTTGGTAACGAAATGAGCCATGATGACTGCACTTTTTATCAGCAGACGTTAGTCTGCAATTGAACTTATTATAATAAGGCTATATACATGATACTTTTGTTCCCTGATGCCAGATGGCTACAACTGTTTATGTTGGGCTGTTTAGGTCTCGTTTTTCATTTTTGAGAAATCCCATATATTGGTTTCATTGAAGTCACTTTTAAGGTATTACTTTCATGCCAATAGTGAAGTAAACGAACCCCACTGAGTTGAAACAGTGGCACCATTTCAATAAAAAACAAATTATTAATATTTCCACAAACTCAGCAAAGAGGATATTTTTTGTTTCTTTCTTTTCATATGTTTGCAGAAGGGGCAAATAAATTTCTTATATCTGCAATCCATGGCCTCTCACAAGACTGAAGGCATTTGCTTGAGAACCATTTTTCAACCAGGAGGTCAGAAAATCGTAATCACTAATGCGTTAGTATACGCATTTCTGCAAACTGGCCTGGTTCTTGCAAAATACCTTCTGCCACCTTGCGGATCTCCAAAGAACTCATTTACAATACCTCATTGACATTTCAGAAAGCTAACAAGACCCGCATACAAGTGAAGATCCATACTATGGGCTATAAACAACATTTTTATGTCTCATTAGGCACCCTAATAAACTCCGCTGCACTCCATTGGCAGTGTTGTTCAATGGTACTTCGCTAGCTGTTGGTGAGTAGTGAGTAATAACATAGCAAGGGCAACTTAATAAGCTGTATTTCGTAAAGTTGCAGTCTTACGATAATTGAGAGCTCCATCTTTTATTACTTTGGTCAGTAAATGTACTAGATATTGCTTATAGCATGGAGATATTTAAATACACGCCAGTCTTTCACAACACATTCTAGAAACTGTAAACCTATTGCTATAGCTCACACTGCCATCATTTATTATATTACTGTAAGCCCTCGCGGGCAGTTTCAGGGGTGGGAATGCACAATATACAATATTGAGATACAATGCATAGCATAGAGGGCAGCGGCAAGTTGGTATTCATACATTGCAATGACGAGGTGGTAGGTATTTTACAATAATAACGGCAGAGCTGGTTTAAGCTTTTCATTGCACCTGGTAGTGCAAGCAAAAATCGGCATTTCCATGAACTGGTACACGCTCTCTCGTACTATTTATGCACTGTGCACAAGAAAACTGCAATGAAACTTTTCCCCTGTCTAAGAATAAACCTCTGGCGCAGACACTTTGCCATTTCTTTTTGCAGAGAAGTGAAATGTTTTTTTTAGCCTTTTTATATTTTCAGAACGGAAAATATCAGGACCACCCATCTTAGACAAATGATAAGCTGTCTACTTGGGTAGTTTAAGATGTTTGCAGACTTTTTACGACCAGATTCTGCTTTGGCGCACCATTCCATTTAAGTTTCACCATTTCCGCTCCACGGGTAATTTCGGTATTATGCTGTGCTTCGTGCCGGCCAGGTGCGATCACTTATGATTTCCCACTAGAACTTTGATATATACGGCACTAAAGCCCAAAATTAAAATGCTAATTGAACAGTTTTAAATTTGTCACGTGGTCGTCATTTTAGCTGCAGAAAGTTATTTTCGCTTCGCCATCGAGTTTGTGCGAAAACGACAGGAACCAGCGTATCATAGACTTTTTATTTTAAAAAAACTGCAATGGTTAAAAAAAGGCACCCTCCTAAAATTGCGTGAGTGCACGCAAGTTTGTGTCGCACGCAAAAAAAAAACATAACCAGGGCCTTGCATGCCAGCGTGCGAAAAGCGCAGATAATAAAACAATTTCTTCAATACAATTTTTTTTAATTTAAATAATACTTCAAATAAAATACTTCAAAATTTATTAATTCATTCCCTGCTATTCCACAACACCGATTTCACCCGCACCTTCCACGAAGAAACACTGCGCTTGACTCAAGTCCCCCTGCTTTGCTGCTCACAATCACACTTCCTCTTTCACCCACAGCATACGTGTCCCTAGCCGTAAGTAATATTCCAACAAAATGTACTCAAATCAACATAAGCCGGTAAAACTTAAAAAGCAGCTAGATCGTAACATCCGCAAAGGATTTGTACCATATTCGATAACTAATCTAGGGAAGAGCATCAGGCGTTAGGACTTAACATCGGACTTCTAGAATGACATCAGCTGATAACAAACTCAGACATTTCGTGCCGTTTTGCTCTCGCTGCCAAAAATCGCTCGCGCCAACAGTTGCAACTGATCATCAAAACTAAATAACTGATAATTTAAATATTTATAAAAGAGCATTAAATCTTAATAATATTAAACAATAAGAACGTAAAACTCAGAAAATTTACCTGTGACGATGAACATGACGGCGCTTCATTCCCGCTACTTTCTTGCTGTGCCATAAGAACGATTTTCGACATATCGGGTATGCTGTCTTCAGTAGCGAGGTCGACAAGTTCATTGAACAGAGGATCCATTACCTGCAAACCAACCCCGTATATTGTCAATGAACTGAAAAAGATGTATGAGGGTTTGTTCGCTACTGTATGTTCCTAGATCGCGAAGACACGGCTCAGCTGCCAGCACGCATGGCCTGTTGGAGACACGGCCTCCGGAATGCCTTGCACACACACACATACACACGCACACACACACACACACACACACGCGCGCGCGCGCGCGCGCATGCACGCACGCACGCGCACACAAACACGCACGCAGGTACGCATAGGCATCTTTACTCGAAATAAATTTTCGACTAATCCCCTCACTATGCAATTCTCCTCACGTACACTTGAGACAACTCCACAACTCGCATCATACACGCTATATATGTTAATTCAACAATACAAAACACTCGAGAGCGCTCCAACTTACAATACACTCTAGATCGACGAAAACACAGCTTTGCGTACGATAAGAACAAAAGTGACATTCTTGAAAATATTAAAGCAAGCGCCTCACTACGTTCTCATGCTTTATTTGTGCATTCTATGAAAAGTGGTGTGCGCTGCCAACCGTTCAAAATCAACGAACTTTGTTGAAGCGAGTGTAGTTCAGCCGCATGCTCAGCGAACTAAGTTCAAAAGTGCACGGCGAACTCGTTCGGCCACATCGCAGCCGATGTTATCTCGAGTATCAACACGTTTTTTTTTTTTTTTTGTTGTGGTGTGTGGGAGGGGTGAGTTAAATTACATCAAGGAGAGGTTAATGCGGTCAGAACGTGAACACAAGGCTTGCGACCATTGACAAGCCTTCAGTGAGGCCTAGCTACGATGTCGATACGCGAAACATGTAGTTGCCTTTCGACATACTGTCAATTCGGGCACGCGTACACATGTATGAGGCAGACAATAAAAACGCATGAGTTGTAAAATAATACAAAAACTTGCACGCTTAGTTTTCCTCTTAGCAACACTGTTTCGGAAAACCGGACCCCACTAACAATAGTACAGAAGCGCACATCCCCAGCCTTTAAATACAAAACTACGCAAACTCGCAGCAAAAAAAAAAAAAGAAAAACGGGCCTCAGCTTTCAACGACGATTAAAAGCACTTATCGCTCTCAACAAATACACAGTTGAACAAATAAGCAGTCACTTACCTGAAATTTGCTGCAAGACAGTTGAACTTGCGACCCAAGGACAGGACATGTGGCAATCGCATGTTTGAGGGCGACCACGGAACCTTCTTCCAAGTGGTACGTCCGCTTTATCTGAATGTGCGGTACAGTCAGCAGACAACGGATCGGCGGCATCTCGGATGACGCAGCGCACAAAATTGACGTTCCAAAGTCCTCAGCGCGAGTGAAGAAAATGCACGCCAAATACTATTCAAACGCTTCAGCACTCTGCGAACGGCGCAGATAGTCACGTTTTCAAAGGCGCAGTTATCAAAATGGCGCGCACTCACGAGTACTGACGGAGGAGTGAAAGCTTGCGGGTGTGGAAAGAGATGCCGAGAAAGTGCGGAAGCATCACACCTTCTATATGCAATGGTATCTCCCTCCGCGCTCGCTTCTCTACGTTGAATTTGAGGGGGCGGAGAGGGACAGGGGGTAAACCATGCTTACATGGACACGACCTCTATGACGCGTTTGCTGCTGGAGTCGTCACTTGCAAGCGAACGTAACCTTCCAAAGACGCTGCCACTCTTTCTCTCTCGTCTCCTTACATCTTTCATCCCCTCTTCCCGAAGGCGCTGTGCCCTGCCACGGCCGCCGGAGAAAGAAGTAAAAACGAAGGGCCAGCAGCCGTCGTCGTGCTAACAGCGCTCCCGAAAGGAAGTGGTAATGGCGGCGTCTCCTTCTTGATCAAGCACATCCTATATTCGAGTAGCGCGTGAGAACGCCGTGCGCTCGTCGTGGCTGTTGAATTTGAGCCTTTTGAACTTTCCGAAATGTCGTTTGAGTGTCGTTTGTAGAAAAATTATTTCAAAAGTACCTCTCCTTCTTTCGATACCAAATTTGTTCCACATGTAAATATAAAAATATATACACACATGTTGAACCTTTGCGAGAGTGTGTTCATTTTTTGTGCATTTTCTTGATTGTTCTTGTACAGTTTTCTGCGAAGCATAAAGTGTATATCATGATCTTTTCATATGAAAATAAAGATATTACAAAAAATAACGTTGTGACAATGGCTTTATAAAGGATTTCCTTGTTTGTGTGGTGTCGATGACACCATAATCTTAAAAAATGCAGTACAACATACACTTTGCTCCACTCAAGTCTTTTTAATATGTAAGCATGGATGCATTTAATACTCGTGCCACACGGGCAGAAAAAATGGCATTTATCTCCTATAATGCTTTCAGATTGAAGGCCATTCGCGTGGTGCCACATCACGGATGAACGAAATCGCAATCGCCCAAATGCCGTTCGTCCTCTAATGTCATCGCCAGGACTCATTTGATTGAGAAATATAAAACGACATTTGATTCGACTAGAAGGAAACTTTTCGCGTATCTTATTTACACCAATCACTCAAACAACTGCTTAAAACTTCTCTTCAGCTGGTATATATGCAATGTAAAATAAATGCGCCAGGCGCCATTTCCTTTTTATGCTGTGGATCTGACTATAGCTTTGGCTTAAGTTGCCATGGTTGGTTGCAACGTCGTGAAACAAACTAATGAACGAAAGCTAACGGCAGTGTAATATGCTTATTTATTCTTTCAATTATCATTGGATGTGTATGAAGCTTGTAAACGCTTGTTTATTTTTTATTGCTATATATACTCACCCAATGCTCACTAGGAAGGTGGTGCGATCGAAATCATCAAGTCAAATGTCATTCGCTTTGGACATAACAGCAACGCCGAGAAAAAATGTCATTCGGGAACTGAGTGCACGTGTCTTCGCTATATATACCGAATGTCATTTTCTGTGCCCGTGTGGCACGGGTACACCCTTAAGTCCTTCCCTTAACACCCTTCATCTTGTTCAACAACACCCTTTTTGTCTGTACACCCTTCTTGTAGGGTGTTCCGAAAGAAAAAAGGGTGTGAAATTTTGAAAAAAGGGTGTAAATTGCGATAACACCCTTTTTACACCTATAAGGGTGTAAAAAATTTTACTGTGATGGCACTGCGGCCGAACGCTCGCTAAACCTTTCGAAAACCAAGGAGGTTACGCCCAGCGAGTATGACGTAGCAAACTTTTTCAGTCAGATAGTGCTCAATGTACATGCCAATGGCTGCTAATGGGAAATGAGAGGTGGAGAATTAGGTTTTTACTTTCTTACGGCTTGCGCTTCGTATCTACTTCCCATTTTTAACCACCTCGAGTTCATTCATGGTATATACAAGTTCATTGTATTCATGGCACTGCGGCTCAACGCTCGCTAAACCTTTCTAAAGCTAAGGAGGTTACACCCAGCGAGTCTAACGTAGCAACCTTTTCTTGTCAGATAGTGCTCAATGTACATCCAATGGCTGCTAATGGTTATCGCAGCCTGCGCGTTAACTAAAAGCCAAATGCTCCTGTCTCTCATTCCCCATTAGCAGCCATTGACATGTACATTGAGCACTATTTTTTATTGTTCAACAACGCACACAAGAAGTCTCTCCCCGGCACCACCATCGAGGTCAAAATGTTATACTTGTTACATACTAAATACTAAAGAGTGTGCAATGTAAGTCGAAAGTACAGTCACTAGACAGGACACTGGCAAGCCATCTCACGAGACGTAAAATCTCGGCAAGAGACGCCAAACCATGAAAGCCTGAAATGCAATCGACAAAATAGAGCTCGTGAAGCATTCGAAGTTAATCTATAGACGTAAGGTAGCCGACAGCAGAAGGCATAGCATGGATTGAATCGAGCAGGCTGTAAAAAGCGGCAGACGAATAAAAACTGCGAAGGCCACCTTGTGCATAGGCGCTAATCGGATGTATGCGTTAAGGGAAAAAAGGCAATGTCATGACCAATATCGATAAGATAGTTGAGATGGCGGAGGAGTTCTACAGAGAGCTGTACAGAAGCCAAAATAACCAGGATGATATCGTGAGAAACAATAATAGTCCAGAGGAACTCGACATCCTACACCAGTAACGATAGAAGCAGGGAGGAAAGCCCAAGAAGGAATGCAAAGAGGCAAAGTCGCTGGTGATGATAAGGTAACAACGGACCTCTTGAAAGATGGCAGAGAAATAGTGTTAGAAAAATTAGCCACCATACATATGAAGTGTCTCTTGACGGGAAGGGTACTGGAATATTGGAAGAAAGCCAACATCATCTCAATTTATAAGAAAGGAGACGTCAAGGACTTCAAACATTGCAGACCAATAAGCTTACTGTCCATTATCTCCGAACTATTTTAAAAATGATAGCTAATAAAATCAGAGTGACATTCGAGTTCAATCAACCAAATGACCAAGCAGAATTTGGTGCAGCTACTCCACAATAGACCATATTCATACTATAAATCAGGTGATGGAATGCAGCCAATCTCTGTATATTGCCTTCGTAGATTACGAGAATGTGTTTAATTCAGTCAAGACATCAAAAGTGATGCAGGCACTACAGAATCAGGGCATTGATGAACCCTACATAAACATACTGGAAGATATCTACAGTGGATCTGATGCCATCATAGTTCTCCATAAACAAAGCGACAGATCCCCCCCCCCCCTATAAAATAGAAGGGTGTAAGGAACGGAGACACGATCGCTTCAATGCTTTTCACCGTCTGTATAAGGGGTGTTTTCAGGGCCCTAGATTAGCAAGAGTTAGGGATAGGTGTTAAAGAAGAGTATCTTAGTACCTGCGATTCGCTGATGGCATTGTCTTCATGAGTAACTCAGGGGACGAATTAGAGCTGATGATTACTGATCTAGACACGCAAAGCAGAAGAGTATAGGTGTGAAAATTAATATGCATAAGACTAACTCAATGTGCAACAATCTCGGCAGAAAACAGTGCTTTTCGATAAGTGGAAAGATGGAAGTTGTAAAGAAATATGCCTACTTAGGACATGTATAAACGGTGGAGCCAAATCATGAGAGTGAAATAACTAGAATATTAAAGATGAGGTGGATCACATGCGGCAAGCATTCTTAAATAATGACTGCGAATTTGCCACTTACTTCAAGAGGAATTGATATAAAAGCTGCATCTTGCCAGTGCTTACTTACGGAGCAGAATTCTGGAGGCATAGAAAGAGGGTTCTGCTTAAATTGAGGGCGACGCAGCGAGCGATGGAAAGGAAAATGGCAGGCGTAACCATAAGAGACAAGAAAAGAGCAGAGCGGGTCAAGGAACAAACTGGGGTTAAGGATAACATAGTTGAAATCAAGAAGAAGAAATGGACATGTGCCAAGACCGTAGCTGGGAATAATGCTGGGAATAATTATAGTAACCGAAAAGTGCACTGTTCTTTCACTAGCACGATCTAAATTCAGTAATTTAGATACTGTCAGGTATCGGTGCTTGTCAGCCTAAATTTATATGTTATAAGCAAAATTTTTTTCACTACACAGACATTGTTTTGTGCGTAAAATGTTGACATAAGTGGAATTTCGTGAAAATGAGGGATGGTCACCAGGACCTCGAGTTTGTTCTTATATGAACCTACCCTGCTTCTTTTTCTTTGTTCTTTTCATGCTTATGTGCTTGCATGCTTAATAGTGCGCCCGTGCGTGCGTGTTTGGATGTTTTGTGTGTGTGTGTGTGTGGTGTGTGTGTTTCTTGGTTTCTTCAATACCATGACACATACCCGCTTAATAGGGTCGAAGTGTAGGAGTGGTATCGGCCACGACTTCGTATCTAAATATTTAGATGACATTGCTAAAGAAAAGAGAGCTGCACTAACAGACAGATACCAAAGAAGAAAATATGACGGCATATGCGCCCACAGAAGTGTGTCTACTCGTATCCATACACTTACATGGACACTGACGCACATATTTTTGCTGAAATTCTTTAGATGATAATTGATAAAATTCTTATTCTTGGCGTCATATTTCCTTTAATTTCACAATCTTTCCACCAGAATCAGTGGCCCGTCGCTGTAAGAACCCTTGAAATAAGTGCCAGAAAAAACCACGACGCAAGAAGGTAAACGATACCCGATGAGCGCTAAATTTCACTTCTAAGCATCTTATCGCATCGATATTAATTAATAAATAATCGCGGGAGAACTCGCGACGTGGAAGGTGAAAGCAGCATGCAATCACGTTCCCTCTCCACCAAAATTGCTTCCCTCCCCCTGCACAGTCACCGGCTGCTAGCAGCAGACTGGAGCGGCCCAATCTTGGAGCGCGCTATCAGCATGCCAGCCGCGAGCGTAATGAGCTATCGACCATCCTACTTTCCCGCTCCGCTTTAGACTCGTGAGGAAGAGCGCGCTTGCAGAAGGAAGCCCCAATAACGAATCCGCGCGTCGGTGACGCGGTGCGCCCGGTTCGGACAGCAGAGAAAGCTTGCTTTCTTTCGAGGCAGATATCAAGCTTCTTTTCCTTCATTCGCGCACGACATCTTCCTTCGGCACGGAAAGGAAGAAGCCGAGAAGTGCAAGCAGGGAATGGTTAAGCGTGAGATAAGCAGGATAAGTGAACATACCCGTTGAAATAGCATCATTCTACTATGTAAACTAGTCGTTGTTGTTTGCACAGGTAGCACTGTTGTGTTATGTGAATGGGTGGATAGTGCGAATATTGGCCTTAACTTTATTCCCGTTGAGCAGACTGCCCCCTACCTTCTCGGTGTGCTGCAGTATCTTACAAAAGAACGTATGAGACATTTTTTCCTTCACACACACACTGACACATGCCATGTGAGTGCGTGTGAACATTTTCGCCATGTTTAACATTAGTTTATTCCTTGTGTTAAAGCATGCCTGATACGAAAGCCATAGGGAGAGCGCCGGTGCCTGTAATATCAAAATCAATAAGTTCACTTTATGAATATGAAAATAAAACAAAAGAAGCTCTTGCGTAAGAGCAAAGTCGGAAGTCGCAAGACTAGTGCAGCCGTCGGTGACCGGAACTTGTTCCGACGCTGAAAATTCAGCCCGTGGCTCCTTATACAAACACGACGCATGGTCGCCCTGACAGCGTCAGGCGCTCGTAAACACGCACATGCGCACCCTGCGATCGTCTTTCCTGTCGTCGCACCCCGTGGCGCCATCAGAGGACCTTCGAGGCAGGGACGATCAGACGCACCACATCAGCGGCAGCATCTATCTCGCCGTGCTGCCGCGTTTGCCCGGGTCGTGCCGAGGGTGGCAGTGAAGGAGAGGTGATGGCGCATAATGCGGCCAATCGGGCCCCCAATTTGGCCATCAGCGGCCGGGCCTCGATGCGACGGCCTCGCGAGGGGGGTCCGCCATGGGAGGCCCTCCTTCTTCCCGACCGTCTTTCCATCCCGTGTGTGCCCTCCGAATGGCCGGCGCGCGCCGGGCGCGGACAGGCCGATATTGCCGGAGCCTTGGCGCCGTGATGGATCGCCGCAAGGCCGGCTGCGCCCCTCACCCTCCGTAGATCTCGCCCGCTTGTTTCTTCCGCCGCCTCGGCTGCTCGGAGATCAGCGGAGCGTGGACATTGCGGCGCCGAGTAGACAAGACGATGCGCCCCCGCGACCTTTGCGGCGGTGGTCGTCCAGCGGCGCTTGTACGCACGCACTGTAAGAAGCGTGCGTGCCTCTTTGATGTAGTGCGTGAAGCCTTTTCTGGTTTTCAGCCTACCCTGGCGTGAGTGAGGCCACCCCGCACGCTGCTGCAGTCGAAGGCGGCTGCATCGCCAACTCCCAAGTAGTCGGTGGCTATTGTGACGGTGTGCGTATACCGCTACGGAAACGAGATGCCAAGCCGCCTCCAGTCTGAACGCTCGGCATGCTGCCATTATTTCCTCGTTGTTTTTTCCCCTTCTCTCCATTTTATTTCGCCGCTGACGCTCTGCCTCATGCGGCACGGTATCTTGTCACGGTCTGTGCGCCCCTCGCGAGAAAGATTGGCGTTTTCCGCGTTGCTATACTTTGATCGCGGGACGAAAATACGGCGGCGCGCGGGAATCGGAGGGAATCAAGAGCGGCGCCACACCGGCTGGTTACACGAGATCGATTCCCACCATGCCGAAGCAGCGATGACCCACCTCGGTCACGTTGGGAGGCCTCGCTCGCTACACACGACAACGACGTGCGGAGGCAAAACTACTTCCGGGGTTCCGGAAGAGGCAGCCAAATGCTTCAAGATACGTGCGAAAAAGGGCAACGGTGGAGTGCACGGTCGCTTCCACTTGCGTGTAGCATTCACTAGCTCTACGAGTAGGCGTTTCAGAATCGCCCCGCCAAGTGGTGTCACGCACCTACTGTTCATTCAAATCTGTCCCTACTGTGCACAATCATGGTACGATTGTTGCACCTCAAATACAGATAAAATAAAGGTGAATAAACATACACCTGATCTCGGCTATAATGCTGTTTTGTGAAGCGCTTTCCATGGACTAACACATTAAAGAATCACCGTAAATACGAACATTCCGAAACGCTCTATTCATTATTCCCTGATATGCGTGCCTTCGAAAATCGCATATGGAGCTGCGGCCTCCTGTCCCACCACGTAAAACCACAGTTAACCCTCGCTCCTTCTCACTACTAATTCCACTCACCTGATTAATACATTCAATTGTTCTCATCGCGCAGAACTCCGTAGGAGACGAGAAGCGGCGTGGTCTGATTACTCTCGCGCAAGTACAAGAGTCAGTCACCTCCATGTTAAGCAGAGGGGGCTTGTATGAGGCGCTAAGGCAGAAATTATAAAACAAACCAACAAGAAAGCTTAAGCAAACATATAGCGACGAGCTCATAAACGACACCATCCGCCGATCTCGGGGTTCACTGCGGCGACGATTAGCGGCTCGTTCGCCCGCTTGTTTGCTGCTCCCGAAGAACATTTCACAGTCGGCCGACCCGCCGAGAGGCCGCTTCGCGTCGCACTATTATTAATGGTTGTTTGCCGTCGATAGGCCCGAACAACGGGGCCTGCAACACGCCCGGGCCGACGATCTCATTTGCATCGCGTTTAGCATCCAACGGCAGCGCCACGGGGTGGTGGAAGCAGCAACAACATCACTACCCTTGCTACGCCGGAGGAAAAACTCCGAAACTCACTATGGCCTTCATTTGGACCTTGTTTGCTTAGCGTGCCATTCTCAACATATTTTTAAAGCGGCTTACAAGCTGCTTTAAGCTGCTGTGCTGTACCAAATTCCCGAATTAACTTAATGATAAATTTAATACTGTGACGAAGGAACGCGTTTATTTACAGGAAATGGTTGAGATCGGTACAGCTCAGAGCCAGAAAACCGGCGACCGAGCTGCTCGTGAGCCAGACCGCTTCCACCTCTTCCTCTTCATGCGCCCATCGAGGTGTGTCATTTCCCCCGTTCGCAGACGATGCCCACTGGGCGAGTCAATAGGAAGGTTGGTGGTGATATGGCTTGAGGCGCGCGACGTGTGTCAGCTGTGTCTTGCTAGAGCGCCGACCATTGCTTGTGACGCCGGAGATGACGTATGTGACGTCACTGAGACGGTCAATGACTACAAATGGTCCGGAGTAGTGGGCCAGAAACTTTTGGCATAAACCACGTTTGCGGACAGGTGTCCACAACCACACCAGGTCACCCTTTGTGTAGGCAACGGAGTGATGGTGGGCGTCGTACCGGGTCTTGGAGCGCTGTTGAGATGCAATGGTTCGAAGGCGTGCGACGCGACGGGCTTCTTCAGCGCGGCATAGTGACTCGGCAACCGATGTTTCCACATCTAACGTAAAAGGCAGAATGGTGTCGAGGCAACTGCGGGGGGAGCGGGCGTAGAGCAGGAAAAAGGGCGCGTACCCTGTTGTCTCGTGTTTCGCGGTGTTGTAGGCGTATGTGATATAGGGCAGTACTTCGTCCCAGTTTTTGTGCTTGGCATCAACATAAATTGACAACATGTTCGTTAGCGTCCTGTTGGTCCGCTCTACGAGGCCATTCGTCTGGGGGTGATACGGGGTTGCGTGGCGGAATTGGCTGGCAGACAGGCGTAGGATCTCTTCAACGACGTCAGCGACGAACTGACGTCCCCGGTCGCTAATGACGACTCGTGGAGGGCCATGACGGAGAATGATATGCCGAAGCATAAACTGCGACACGTGAAAGGCTGTTGCAGTAGGTATAGCCGCAGTTTCTGCGTAGCGCGTCAGGTGGTCGACGCACACGATGACCCATCGATTGGCACTGGCTGAACGCGGAAACGGACCTAGAAGGTCGACACCAACAATCTCGAAGGGAGAGCTAGGAGGTGGTACGGGATGGAGAAGTCCGGGTGATGTAGTCGTGGGACGCTTGTGACGTTGACATTGTTCGCAACCCGCTACGTATTTTTCTGTGTCGCGTCGCATCTTGGGCCAGTAAAACCTTTGCTGGATGCGATGAAACGTTCTGGCGAAGCCCATGTGCCCACTGGTTGCGTTGTCATGGCAGAACCGAAAAATTTGGGGACGTAGAGTGCGTGGAACTACCAGAAGCAGACGGGCGCCTTGGCCAGAATAATTCTTCTTGTAAAGGACGGCGTCATGGACTACAAAAGAGCTTGAACTGGCCGGGTCATTCGCGGAGGCAAACAGGTGATCTAAGCAATGATCCTCGTGCTGTGCTGTCCGGAAAGCCGCGATGTCAGGAAAATGAGAGTCAATAGCTGTGATAAAATCGTCAAAATTATCAGCTTCACACTCGGTCGTTGGTAGAGGAAGCCGTGACAGGCAGTCAGCGTCTGCGTGGCGATTACCGCTCTTGTAGCGGACCGTGAAGTCAAATTCTTGTAACCGTATGGCCCATCGCGCAAGTCGACCAGATGGATCACGTAGGCTCACCAACCAGCAAAGAGAGTGATGATCTGTGATAACTGAGAAACGACGACCGTAGATGTAGGGGCGAAACTTGTGTACGGCGAAAACGACGGCGAGGCACTCCAATTCGGTAACCGTATAATTACGCTCTGCCTTGCTCAGGGACCGGCTTGCATAGGCGACGACGTGTTCAGCATTGTTGTGTCGTTGAATAAGCACCGCGCCGAGACCAACTCCACTGGCATCGGTGTGGATTTCCGTGGAAGCAGAGGGATCGAAGTGGCATAGTATTGGCCCGGAAGTGAGAGCGAACTTTAGTTGCTTAAACGCTGACTCACAATTTGGTGTCCAGTGGAAAGGGACGTCCTTGCGCAGCAAGTCAGTCAGTGGCTGGGCCTTTTCAGCAAAATTAGGTACAAAGCGGCGAAAATAAGAGCATAGGCCCAGAAAGCTTCGTAGCTCGCGGATAGACTGTGGCTGCTTAAACTCGCTGACGGCGTCCACTTTCTGCGGGTCCGGTCTAACACCAGCTTTGTCCACAAGGTGTCCTAAAACCAGTGTTTGCCGTTCACCGAAACGACATTTTTTTGAGTTCAGTGTCAAGGCGGCTTTCTCCAAACATGTTAGAACAACGTCAAGGCGATGATTATGTTCTTCAAAAGTTCGTCCAAAAATAACCACATCGTCCAGGTAACATAAACAAATTTCCCATTTAAGGCCTCTCAAGACGGTATCCATATAGCGTTCAAATGTTGCCGGAGCATTACACAAGCCGAACGGCATAACATTAAATTCAAATAGACCGTCTGGCGTTACAAAAGCCGTCTTCTCTTTATCAACTGGATCCATGGGAATCTGCCAATACCCGGATCGCAAGTCTACCGAAGAAAAGTAGGAAGCTGAATGAAGGCAGTCAATTACGTCATCAATGCGGGGGAGGGGGTACACGTCCTTCTTGGTTATAGAATTGAGACGCCGATAATCAACACAGAACCTCCAGGACCCGTCTTTTTTCTTTACCAAAATAACAGGCGCAGCCCACGGACTTGACGATTCTTGAATTACACCAGTGGCTAGCATCTCGCCAACTTGTTCAGCAATAACTTTGCGTTCGGACACGGACACGCGATAGGGCTTTTGTCGGAGAGGATGAGCAGAGCCAGTATCGATCTTGTGACGAGCGCGCGTGGTCGGTATCTGAGCCCTAGGCACCTTCCGTGCAAAATCAAATACTTTAGCATGTCTCGCCAGCAGTGCAACCAGGTCTTTGCGCTTCTGTGAGGAAATGGACTTGCTAACCATTTTTGAAAATTCAGCTTCCATACCAGAAGTTTCCGGACCCGCCCTTTCAAGATCGCTTAAAGCTCCAATGCAGGTGCTGCTCTGCTTTTCGAACAGGGCAAGGCGCATACCAGCCGGTAGTACAACCGACTCGGGTGAGCTGTTTATCACCCATAATTGAGCCGTCTCGTCTGCGAGAGATACAATGCATCGTGGTACAAAGATGTTTTTCTTGAGACAAGCTACAGGCAACGGCTCAATCACTATGTCACGTGAATTCAAACTCGAGTTGGTTTCCGAAGTGGTCACTTGTACGCTGGCCGTGGACCACGCTGGCAGAAGTACATCTTTAGCTACAGTGAGGTTACCTTTCTCACAATCAGGCTGCTGGGCGAGAGTAGACAACAGAACCTCACCTGCTCCACAATCCACGGTCGCACGACACTCTCGCAAAAAGTCTATGCCAAGTATAACGTCATGCGTTGATTGAGCCAGTACTGTGAATTCCGCCTTGAACGTTTTACCGGCAACACTAACAGACGCAGTGCAGACGCCGACAGGACGCAAGAATGCGCCGCTCACTGCCCGAAATGTGGCAGGTTTGTCCCAGTGAAACATAACTTTACGGCCTAGTCGTTGCTTAAAAACTAAACTCATCACGGAAACACTTGCGCCAGTGTCTATCAATGCCATCGTGGGAACGTCGTCAACAAGTACCTGAACCTTATTCTGAAGCATAGAAACTGGTGGAGGCATTCTTTGATGAAAATCGGTACGTCCAGCGACCTCACCTCCGTCGGCCGCGCTGGCTAGTTTCCCGGTGGCGGAGACGACATTCGTGACCGGCGCCGTGGAGATGGTGACCGAGGTGGACGGGTGGTGGGCGGCGTTAAGCTGCGCACAGATCCGGGCGAATCACTCCGGTTGATCGGCTGGTAGGCGTGCCGCTCGTCAGTTGGGTTGGGGGGCCAGTAGGTGTAGTCAGGCCGTTGGCTTCGTTGTGCAAACGTCGCGGATCTCTGAGGGAATGTCGAACGTGGATTACGTCGCATTGGGCAAAATCGGGCGATATGTCCACGAACACCGCACTGGTAGCAGACGGGCCGTTCACGGGGCATAGGGAACGTCGCTGGATGTTGAGGGTACGCGGCGCTCTGTTCCCACTGAGACGCAAAAGGAGGTGGATGGCTGTTGTAGCCGTAACGACTGTGGGGAGCATAAGGCGGCTCTACATAAGAAGACGCCGGTGGTGGAGCCCTTAGCTGAGGGCCGCGGTTGGAATAGCTGCGCTCCTCGAAACTCGTAGCATTGATACTTGTGGACGGTGTATCGCACGGTGGTTCTCGGGCGTTCAAGGGCGCGTAAAGGTGACGACGAAGTTCCTCACGTACAATGAGGCGAATCGTTAACGAAAGGTCGGTAGGCACGGAGTCTTGGCACACATCGACAGTGGCGACGGTCGTAACATTGGCAAGGCGTCCGAACTTCGTAGTGATGCGGCGAGTCTTCAGGGCCTCAAACGTTCGGCAGTGCCCAATCACATCGGCCACAGACTCAAGACTCTCCTTGCCGATAAGGAAGTGGTAGACGTCTTCCGCAATTCCTTTGAGAATGTGGCCCACCTTGTCCTCTTCCGTCATGTTGGTGTCCACACATTTGCACAGTTTCAGTACCTCCTCAATGTAGGTTCTGCATGTCTCACCACAAGCTTGAGCTCTCTGCGACAACATTTGCTCTGCACGTTTCTTCTTCGTCGCAGGGTCGCCAAAGCACTTCTTGATCTCCTCCATAAACTGGTCCCATGTTGTCAAGGTGTCTTCGTGATTCTCGAACCACACTAAAGCACTGCCATCGAGAAATAGACCCACGTGGGACAACTGGCTGGCCGCATTCCAGCCATTGGCTCGGCTCACCCGTTGATAGTGGCTGAGCCATTCTTCAACGTCATCGCCAGGTTTTCCTGTAAATGTGCGTGGCTCTCGGTAGTGGAAAGACGGCGCCCTCGCGACCGGCTGCTGGATGTCTCCGTCCAAGTTCATATCTTGAGGTAGTGGTGGCAAGCCCGCTAGTCGACGGCTGCGGCGAAGCTCGTGCTCTTGCGGTTCCGTCGTTAGTAGACGGCTGCTCTCCGGTCTCGCTTGACAGTAGCTGGCTTACCCAGCACCTTCCACCACAACTGTGACGAAGGAACGCGTTTATTTACAGGAAATGGTTGAGATCGGTACAGCTCAGAGCCAGAAAACCGGCGACCGAGCTGCTCGTGAGCCAGACCGCTTCCACCTCTTCCTCTTCATGCGCCCATCGAGGTGTGTCAATACTAATTATTCTGGAATATGAACAGAAAAATCTGCCTCCAACTACTGAGCCGCATTAAATAATTTCCCGATTGAAATATGGTGACAGGTGAAGCTGTGTTTTTGTTATCTATCTCGAACTGTATATATATTACACCTTGTCTGACTTCGTAGCTAAATGATAATATCCCTAAATGCCGTCAAACAAGTAAACTTGAATTTAAAGCCCTAAGGATTACAAGTATGTAATTACATAATCGCCAAGCACAATGTAATATCCCCAGTACAACACCACTTATTGGCATCGTAAACCAACTTAGGAAGCAAAAAATCAACGTCATCGCCGAAGCACGGGCTCGAATGAGGGATGCTACGTCAGTGACACGGCCATGATCTTACTAAATCAAATATTGCCTCTACCGGACATAAAGCGTACTTTTAAAGACGAGTGTTGCTTTGGATACTTTAACGCACAAAATTTTGGTCTGTCTGAGATGTTTCAGCCGCCTGACAAAGTTTAAGCACTTGCTGAACTCAGCCATTTTGATCTGGCCGCTGCGAAAATACTTGAGAACGTTTTCGATCAAAAAGGAAATGTTGTTCGCGTCAGCCATTATACAGGGCATTTCAGGTGCCTAGCAACGAATGTTGCAAAGAAAGCATATCTGAGATGCAACATCAATACGTAAGTACATTATAGGCAGTGTGCTCCTTTTGTATAAATTACATGAATACGTAATTCTAAAAAAAACCTAGAGTTTCTTACGCTGTGCTCAAAATAAGATGCTATGCACGAAATGAGGCCGCGAGAAGACTATCACTTTTTCGCTGCATTTGCAGCGAAAAACGGATATACGCGGCCAAGTTTTTTTTTTTTTTTACATAGACAGAGGTATACAGTGAGCAGACGAGAACAGAAGAGAATCAGACATGCAGCCCAAACACAGAATATCAACTGAAATGGCCAGTATAGCGGCCTTCGACAGGTTGTCCGTTCAACAGATCCCCGTACGTGCCACAGTAGAACAATGAAGTAAGCCTATACCCCATGCATCCCCTTCTCTGCCCCCAGCGCTAGCACGGCATATTGTATTCTGTAACTCCGAGAAACAAGAAATACCATCTGCACAGCCACGCTGATTTAACCTGTACAGAGATTTTAAAGCGGGTACTATGGTCTGTATGTCTGTTTGTCTGTCTGACACGATTCACCCACCAGGCCAAAGTTTAAGCACTTGCTGAATGCCCAGTCATTTTGCCCAGGTGGCTACGTTCATACTTGTCGACATTGTCGATCAAAAGGCAATAATTGTGGGCATCTGAGGCGCAACATTTATGCGCAAGTATTACACGGTGTGCTCCTTCACTAGGAAATAAATAGATACGCAATTCTAAAGATGCTGTTGTTATTTACGGTGCGCTGAAAATGTGAAGCTATGCAAAAAAAAAAAAAGGCCGGCAGAAGACTATCGTCTGGTGACGATATTTTCAGCGAAGCAGAGAGATGCGCAGCCAATTTTTTTTCTTTGTCATGTCATGTAAAGTTTTTGTGGTCTTTCGTTCTCACCGTGTTCAATTAGCTAGCCCATTCTTAGATTGTTCTATAGAATTGAGGTGCAATTCTGTGATCACCCTTGTCTTTGTTTTGAAGATGTTGGTTGTAACGCGATTCTTGCTGCCACTCAGGAGTGATACAAATCTCGTGAAAATTCACATTTTCTCTATATACATCACCGATGCACAGAAATGCTTTCCAACTCTAATCGACCACACGAGGCATAGTCGCTTTCTGTGGAGGCGTAATCTACTTCAATATTCTCGCCATCCCTCATCATTCCACAATGTGGCGAAGGCAGTTTATTGTTCCGAGTGCGTCTCGCCTGCGTGAACACCTATATGTCATGATGATGCCACGCATGCACATGCGTGAGTTGATTACGGATGTAATTACCCGATTTTGTGATTTGGTATTTCTAGTTCCCTCTTTCATTCCTCCACTGAAGTGTAGAAAACCAACGGCTTTTCAAAATTGAGATAACTGCTTTGCTCCGTTCTGCATGCTCTGCGGGCGCACTTTTATGAAGATAAAGAAACGGACGAGATAACGACACTCTCTTTCTGTGTTTTATAAAGCATTGGTTTCCCCTTACTGTTATATATATCTCCTCTAATTCTATTTTCAGTTACTGGAAAATTCTCTCGTAAAACTGATCTAGTGTTCTGAAATGCACGCCAAATGCCATATTTTTATACCACTAATTTTATTTTAAAAATTCAAAACATATTCACGGAGTGAATGATGATGAGCGCGGTGAAGCTTCAGAGGGTTTTACCAGTAAACCGTGAATCTTCCGTCCACTGGCCGCGTCCGTCTGCCAGCCTGTTTGTCTGCCTGTCTGTCTGTCTGTCTGTCTGTCTGTCTGTCTGTCTGTCTGTCTGTCTGTCTGTCTGTCTGTCTCTCTGTCTGTCTGTCTGTCTGTCTGTCTGTCTGTCTGTCTGTCTGTCTGTCTGTCTGTCTGTCTGTCTGATTTCGCCTGCCTGTCTGTCTGTCTGTCTCCCTGCGCCTGCCTGCCTACCTGCCTGCACCTGCCTACCTGCCTGCACCTGCCAACCTGCTTGCCTGCCTGCACCTGCCTGCGCCTGCCTGGCCAGCTGCCTGCACCTGCCTGCCTGCGCCTGCCTGCCTGTCTGCCTGCCTGTCTGTCTGTCTGCCTGCCTGCCTACGTCTGCCTGCCTGAACCTGCCTGCCTGCCTGTCTGTCTGTCTGTCTGTCTGTCTGCCTGCCTGCCTGCCTGCCTGCCTGCACCTGCCTGCGCCTGCCTGCTTGCCTGCCTGTCTGTCTGCCTGCCTGCCAGCCTGCCTGCCTGCCTGCCTGCCTACCTGCGCCTGCCTGCCTACCTGCCCGCGCCTGCCTACCTGCCTGCCTACCTGCCTGTCTGTCTGTCTGCCTGCGCCTGCCTGCCTGTCTGCCTGCCTGCCTGTCTGTCTGTCTGCCTGCCTACCTGAGCCTGCCTGCCTGTCTGTCTGTCTGTCTGCCTGCCTACCTGCGCCTGCCTGCCTGCCTGTCTGCCTGTCTGTCTGTCTGTCTGTCTGTCTGTCTGTCTGTCTGTCTGTCTGTCTGTCTGTCTGTCTGCCTGCCTGCCTGAACCTGCCTGTCTGTCTGTCTGTCTGTCTGCCTGCCTGCCTGCCTGTTTGCTTGCCTGCCTGCCTGCCTGCCTGCCTGCCTGTCTGCTTGCCTGCCTGTCTGCCTGCCTGCCTGCCTGCCTGCCTGCCTGCCTGTCTGTCTGTCTGCCTGCCTACCTGTGCCTGCCTTCCTGCCTACCTGTGCCTGCCTGTCTGTCTGTCTGTCTGTCTGTCTGTCTGTCTGCCTGCCTGCCTGCCTACGCCTGCCTGCCTGAACCTGCCTGCCCACCTGTCTGTCTGTCTGTCTGTCTGTCTGTCTGTCTGTCTGTCTGTCTGTCTGTCTGTCTGTCTGTCTGCCTGCCTGCCTGCCTGCCTGCGCCTGCCTGAATGCCTGCCTGCCTGCCTGCTGTCTGTCTGTCGGTCTGTCTGTCTGTCCATCTGTCCGTCTGTCCGTCTGTCTGTCGGTCCGTCTGTCCGTTTGTCCGTCCATACGTCCACTCGTCCGTATACGGACGGGCAGACATACAGACATATATGTCTGTATGCCTGCCCGTTCGTCCGTGCATCCATCAAGTGAACGCTGCAAACACCGCCATCTCACATTTACTAATCATATATTCATCATGTACAAGTTACAAGTATCGCCATCCAGCGGACATTCCAAGGACTAAACTAGATGTGGCTATCTACTACTACTGCATACATTGAGGACGCGCGAGCCACGGCTTCAGCCCTAAGCATTGGCCGCGTATCTGCGTCCTTCATAGCAAATGTCGTCGAAAGACCAAAGTCTTCTGCCCGCCGAGTGGTCATTTCTGTTTTGCCTTGCCTCAGACAGCGGTGCTGCTATATTGAATCGGCTGCATCTGGCTGGCGTTGATAAAATAGAGGAAGCACTGCTTGAGATATAGACGCCATCTGACAGTGCAGCCAGGAAACATTATCTTGTGTAGAACACATGTGGCCACTGCCAGGTGGCAGCACCATATCTTCAGCCCAGCTCTTTTTCGTGCACAGTGACGCATTTTCAGTGCAGTGTAAGAAGCACTAGGGTCTTTAATATTACGTATCTATGTATTGTCTAGTGAAGGAACACACCACCTAATACTTATGTATTTATGTTGTGTCTCATATATGCGTAATATTTGCTATTTGACCGGCATTGTTCACAAGTGTCAACGCAGCCAGTAGTTCTAGAACGCAGCCAGCAAGTGCTTAAACTTTGGCAGGGTGGCTGAATCAGGTAACAGACAGACAGACATACAGACAGACAGGCAGACAGGCAGGTCAAAATTTGTGCGTTCAAGTATCCCAAGAAAGACTACCGTCTTTCGTACGTTTAACTCCGCACGTGCCTGTGGCATCGCTCACTCCAGATAACATATCTGAAAAGCCCGACTTCAGTCTTGGTGGTGCTCCCACATCAGAGAATAGCGTTTGCGGGTGGTAGGCAGTAGTTGTCAGCTTCGGGCCAGGACCAGCCATTCAGCTCCCCTGTGGCACTTTTTCAAGATAGTATCTCTAGTGTGCGCCACTATGCATGCTAAGCCCAGCTCGCGGTGTAAGGTATCTTACACCGTGATTCAGTTTTATCAAGCCAAGTAGCCGGCCTTGTCTCGCAAGGGCTAGATGAGGAAACAAACATGAAGTAAGGCACAAGTGCGCCTTGGGTTGCTAAGCAACGCGAGGTGTTGTCACCGCTAGACGCATGGACAAACACTTCGCTGTGAAAAGAACAAATGTAAAAAAAACTAAGAGATAAAGTGGGAATAAATGAACGCCTTTTTTACGGATCTTTGGTAATCAGCCATATGTTATATATAATAAAAGTAGGCGTATACCATATCTGAATGAAGGCGATAGCGTGTGCAGGTGGGAGGCACATACTGATGCTCAGGTGTTGTTCACGCAAAATAAAATTAAAGCAGCACGTTTGTTTATAAGCGGTGAAGCAATCATGTGAAGGTGAAGCGAAGCGCAGGTGGCCAAGCACGTGGATTGCGTACAATTTCTGCTAATGGACAAAGGTGGCGGTCATATCTTCCTTCTCTTGAGAAAATGAGGTCTGTGTTTGCATCTACAAGAAGTTTGCAAGGCGCTACACAAAAAGACGCAAGTCTTCTCTTAACTACCAAACTTCAGTTGACAAAGTGCAAAATACTAAGAATGCATGGGTCCAATCTCCTCTGGTACCAATATCAGAAAAACAAATACATATTTATGAAGTTCCTAAGCCTCATTCACTTTTCTATTAGTTCGTCAATTTCGTCTTGTTTCGGTTTGTTTTTGCCGCGATTTGGTAATAACTGTTGAAATTGCCGCTAAAAGGAACTTGGGGCACAGCTTGAAACAAAAACTGAAGCAGCCGGCAAAGTAACGCTGCGGATAACCGGAGTTCAGGATTCATCAGCACATACGCGTCGGACACACGGGCAGGCGCCAACAGGGGAAAAACACAAAACAGCTACTGCGTCCACGTGCCCCACCAGATGAAAAGACGCCTTAGCGCTGCTTCAGCCTCCTCAGTGTAGCGTAGTACAGCAGATGAGCGCAGAAAGGGAGGGGGGGGGGGGGCGAGCAGCGAGACGTCTTTGCTGCTGCCGCTTGCAGCAGCAGCAGCAGAACAAGCAGCACAGGCAACATCGGGTCAGCCCCTGGATGTCTGGCTGTCTTCGTCCCGATGAAGGAGCCACTAAGCGTGCAAAGACAATCAAACGAAAACCTTGAAAAAGAAAATTGAAAGATGCCGGAGACACGTATTACGAACAGAAGCAGCAGCAGCGATGCTCTTGGTGGCATTGCTTCTGCTTGCTGCCTGTAGCCCTGCTGCTTTGGAAGGAGACGCTCGCTCGCCGCGGAACAAAAGGACCCGGGACCCACCCGGACGCCCGGAGATGAGGAGACGGGCGCGTAGGGAAGGATGGGGAAGGCTGCTAGGGAAGCTGCCGCCGGCGGCGGCGCGTCGTTCCCGAACAGGAGAGGAGTTCTTTTCAATGGGAGCATCTTCCCTCATGCTCAACCTTCCCTTCTCCGTTGCCCTCCTACCACGTCAGCCGTGGTGGTGTGCTGCTGAGTAGCGTGAGCGAGTTCTTCGTCGCTTTCTTTCCCGTTCTCTCGTTCGCTCGCTTAGCGCAAGGAGCGCCGTGCCGGAGAGCAGGCGGCTGCGGCCGAGCGGAGTGCTGCAGAAACAAAACGCTCACGTACAAAATGGCCACGCCATGCTCTCCAGCTTGGTATATATAAGGCTCGGTCCCGCGAAGCAGGGGAGTCTCTGGATCTGCTCCACGCGAAGAAAGAATGAAAAAAAAAATAAAGCACAGCCCAGAACAGAGGGGGAAAAAAGAAAGGAAAAGGGAACACAGCTATCACGTAGAACAAAAAGTCCAGAAGTAAGAGGCTGTGCCAAAAAAGAATGAAGACTGAGCCAAAAAAGTCTTCTCTTGGCACGAAGTAACTGAACCACAGAAAGAAGATGGCGATGGAAGCATCTAGCTCACGAAGGCCCCTGAGCTTGGGGAGGGAGGGGGTGGCAGAGATGAAGGAGGCAGGACCACGGCGGAGAAAGAAGCCTTAGAGTCTCGGAGCGCTGTCGCTGCTTCTGTTGCTGCTGGCTGGCTGGTGTATCGCTAAGGCAGACTGGACGGGTGGCGTGTTCTTGTTTTTTCCAAGCTCCGAATGGGATCCCGCCACACCGTGATGAAAAAAAAAGAACGAAGCTGGAGACCAGGATGAGGAGGAGGAGCATCAGTTGGGCGACAAAAAAGAACGGTTGAATAAATAGATAGCCGCGAAGAACGCGCTTACACTGAAGCCCAGGGAACTACGAGGCCAGGAAGAAGGATAGAATGAAGAGAACGTAAAAATGAATGAGACAAACGAAGATGAGAACTTTGTACGGAGGCGAAGAGCTGAGTGGAAGAGACGGTGTCGATGCCGGTGGCACTGATGCGACTCGCCGTCTTTTGCGTAGCCCGTCGCCTGTGCTCGCAACATAGCCGTGCTGCCAAACAACCGTTTCCTCCAGGAAACAGAGACGTGCTGAGAAACAAGGTTGTGGAGTTCCTGCAAGCATTGCCAGTGGCTGAACTTGTGTGACTGCATACAACCGCACGGCACTGATACCCAGTTTGATGCGTGTGTGATAAATTACCGTGCTGTGGTCCTCTAAAACCTCAATGGAGCTTCACTTCTGATGTCCCGCATTGTGTGGTTGCACAGCTCACTATGAAGGAAGAAACGTAACGCGTGAACGCACGCACATATATATATATATATATATATATATATATATATATATATATATATATATATATATATATATATATATATATATATATATATATATTACTTTTCGAAAACGAAGGGCTTCGAAGGACACACAGATTTGATTCTTTTTAAGTGAGTGAAGTTATGGAGATACCGAACTACACGTTCCCTGTGGCAAACAAACACCTCACCTCAAAACACCTCAAAAAGTACAGCTGCACTTAGGCGAGCAAACAGCGGTGGTTATTACCCTCCAGCGGCGACATCAAAAACATTCGGCACGAGTTTTACCAGTGCCCTCCGGAACAGAATTAAGCCATCCTGCCCAACGCGAACTTTTCAGTGCGGCAGCAATGGTGACATCTTATTGTCAGAACAATGTAAGTTCCAACTGTGCATATATCGGCCAGGCGAACTAAAGAGACAAATGCGCCCTATCATGACATGTCTACTCCGCCAGGCTCTCGCTTATAGATTTCACTCAGATTGGGCTCCTAAGGAGTAAGAGCAAGGTATATGGTGAGAACATATCAAACAAGCCTTTAAGTAGGCTTACCAGAGGTGTTCAAGCGCATCACCTACACCTAAGGGGACCAATCCCTGATATTTCTCGACCTAGTTTTTTTCGGTGCCACAGAAAGCTTGCCTTTCGTAGTGTTCGTAGCTGCAGTATTTAATCTAAAAAAAGCATAGTTATTTTATAAGCAGCATTTTATCTGAAAGGCTCTGAACAAGGATGCCCCTTTTTGTCCAGCAACGCTGAAAATTGAGAGAGATGCCGGCAGGCCTTCTAGCGACTTACGCATCATGTCATTGTTCTGCTTTCGCAGTAGTTCCTGTAACTGTGATTAACCACGTTTATGATGAACTTTACGACTACTTTTGAAAATAACAAGCTGTTACATTGAGATGATGTGGCTTTATACAGCTTCGCTGTTTGTGTGCCGCATCGCCTAAGCCCAAGGTTGATGCACCTGTGCCGTGGATAGCTTGTCCCGTTGTCGTTACTTTCTCTCTCTCGGCCGACAAACGAGCCGAACGAAGTCACCGAAAAGGTCACTGCGCATATGCGCGGCTGATTTCTGAGACAAAGAGTAGGCAGATTAACCACGTCGATCCAAAATCTTAGTGACCTGAAAATTGCGGGAATGATTTCATAAGCACGCATAAAAGTTGCTGAAGGTGCGCTGATTGATATGATGGATGTGTGGGGTTTAACGTCCCAAAACCACGATATGAAGGCGCGCTGACGAGCACGGGATAATTACGTCATACGAAGGCAGCATACTTTTAGCGCGTGCTGCTAACGTAGGCCTATACGTACATTTTACGGAGTCATAATATTTACTGTAAAGAAGCGAACAATATTTAAATACTAACAAGAAAATTGTTGACGGCGTACGCTAGTATATGGCCACGTGACCGGGTACCTTGAATACTTGATGTTTCTGCCACCAGGCGGCGCCACAAGCTATTTCTCGCGATTTTATATTTAAAAAACATGAAATAAAAATATAACTCCCCTTCTCACGAGAAAAACAGGGTTGGTTTGCGTCACTATGAGGGATGCTCTTTCCATCCCTACACTTATCTCATTTCATGCTTTGGGCAGTTGTCGGTCCTTTTGATTTCCCACGTCTGCGTGCATTGCATCTTAATCTAGAAATATTGTGTTTCAATCTACCTGGCACTCACGGCTTGACTGTATACATCCGGCTTGTTTATGGCTTCGGATCGTATCCAGAAATGCTTGTTCCTTTATTATTAGATTAGTCAAGAGCCCGTTATGTAGACTGCCCACGTACAGCGAAACAATGGCAAACCGCCGCTACCAGGATCCCCACTTTAAATACCAAAGAGCAAGCCTCTCAGCCACACTGTAAGCCACCTGGACACCAGCCCGCTCAGAAGAAGCGCAACACTAGACCACACGGCTGCACAAACTTCCATGCGATAGCCGTTGTGAAGGTGTTGCTCAGTTTACTACGCATATCGAAATGAATTACACGTTGGCACTGTACATGAATAACGCTTTCTTGTATCGGTCATACATTAATTTTTACAGTAATAATGAGTGCATGCCACCTCTACAAATTAACTTCTCAGTTAGAGACACTCGGTAGCCAAATGCAGATCTCCTTTGGTTAGCACTGATGAAGTGTTCACGTTTTACGGCTCTGACGTCTTAGGTCTTAGGTTTTAGGTCCAACGTGTCATCCAAATATCTGATAGTATAGTGTTTGAGATGCAGTATGGTGTTATGAATTCAAATAAATTGTTTTACGACAAGTGGGAAAGTGATTAATGATGTAAAGTGTAGGGAATATATTAGACAGGTGTCTTCTTAACAAGACAGCCGTCAGCTGTGGAGGAAAAGCCATGATGATTTATTTGTGGGGTTTAACGTCCCAAAACCGCCATATTATTATGAGAGACGGCGTAGTGGAGGGCTCGGCAAATTTCGACCACCTGGGATTCTTTAACATGCACCCAAATGTGAGCACATGGGCCTACAACATTTCTGCCTCCATCGGAAATGCAGCCGCCGCAGCCGGTATTTGAACCCGCAACCTGCGGGTCAGCAGCCGAGAACCTTAGCCACTAGATCACCGCGGCGGGGCGTCGAGGAAAAGCCAAACGAAGCTTGTTGCATGAATAGCACCAGAACTGGCGTGGGAGAGCGACACGCATCAGTCGTTGATCCCACAATATTACGCCAACTATTGTACTAGAAATACTTTGGCCCAGCATAAAAAACAACTTTATATTTAAAAAACACGGAAGACATGACACACTTTAAAAAGAGTTTTTCAATGATTTAGAGTAGTGCCTAGAAATTTCCCAACATACTCGTTTGCTGATGCATATTTCAAGGCCAGTGTCACTTACTCAGATTTCATTCAAGAATGCTCTTAGTCAGCTGCTTTGCAGAGAAACAGTTTCACAGAAGCTTCAATCTTTGTTATTCGCCGAGTTCCTAAAGCACGTGAATGGAATATAAGGACCTAACTATTCTGGACTCTCCATTCAACTCATATATCTCACTGTGGTCCACAAAGAAATACTATCTGTGCCAGTTGTCGCACCATTTGGTTCTGTTGTTCGGAAGGTAGACTTTTTTCTCTCGTTTAATTATATTCTTCCACTTACAGGCTACGATGTGGTGCACCAACGAGAATAAATCAATTATATAAAGCTCCTTGAAAACACGCAATCTACAATACCACTATCCTTGTTATGCACCCTTCCGGGCACCATAAAAAAAAGTCAGATTTCTTACTAATATTTCTTTATTTTCTGCTTATTGGTGACCCCAATAGAAATAAATAAATAAATAAATAAAAAGAAAGAACATGTGTAGCGCTTGTCCGTTCATCATCAACATGAAGGAGTTCCGACATATATGGTCTGGTGAGTCGGTTGCGTCGCACATGCTTACGACCGCTACCAAATATAAACAGGAAGCACAAGACGAGTGTTTTCAAGATAATTTTCTTTAACTGCAGGCGAGAGTTTAGTTAAGCAAACATTTGATCAACAGTGCTTGTACTGACCTCCCGTCCGAATACAACCCCCCCCCCCCCCTACCCTTTGAAGAAGACTCTTCATAGCAAAGTGGCACCAAAGTTTATGCAACGTACACACGACAGGCAGTCATCAATAGAAACAAAAATTGAATGACGGAGCTCTGATTAAAGTCACTGACTTACCACGCTCCAAGGGCTGCGTTTTACATACAGCACCGTTCATCGTGTATGTCCATCTGCGTTTCCGTCGTGACTTACAGCAAATTTGACCCTTTATTAGATAATGCCATGGTTCTAAATGTGGCAGGGCAAATGAATACGTGGCGTGCGATAGCTATATTTACTAGCAAATCAGCGCCTCATGACAAATTTCATATAATAGTAGTGTGCATATTTTGGCAGTGCGCATACTAACACTTTCCGAACCAGAGAATGAGTTAAGATAGCCAAATATGTTTACCTAATAATAAATAAATAATATGGGTAAGTACCAGCTGCTGCGACAGCACTTTACCATACGCCCTCACTGCATGGATCTGGACCAAACGTATATACAAAACATGAAGCCCCAAGGTAGCCCTTTCCTGCGGTTATGCAGCGAAACAGAGCCTACTTATTCTGACCCATCATTAGCCTATTCGCCATTTTATTGTCCAGACAAGACACCGCTAGAGTGAGAGAGAACCATCGTTGGTTGGGCCGTCAACCGGCTAAAATGGCGGACGGTGTCTGTCGCTTCCGGTCATGCTCCATCAGCATTTCCTCGTCGCTCCTGCGAAGCTGGCTTTCTCCCTGTGCAGCACCGCTGTGCAAAGCAGCAGCCGCATCCGGTCTGGCGCGTGGGATGCTCGCTAATGGACGGAGGACGCTGGGCACCCTTCCACCACTCCGACATCGCTGGCGTCCGACAAATGATCCCTCTACGCCTGACAGGCGCCCCCATCTCTTCCTCTCCGCAGCAGCCGGACGAGGGTGGCCTATAAGACAGGCGTCGTACAAGCCGGACGAAGGCGCTTCAAGACCGGAATATCTTGGGCTGTGAGCGCATTCAATTTGTTCCGCTTGGAGTTCCTTTACTTCCTCGAATCACCCCCTCCCCCCCCCCCCCCCCCCAGCTCGCCCAACACACTCCGATGGCTACGAATCCCTGCAGTACCCTCCGACAGAGAGCCAGCCTGGGTTTTATTACTTCTTTTTTTCCTCCCAAAACAGAGCCACCGAATGCGGGGCACGTTCCGGTGCTCGAGAATATATCGGACCGTATGGAGCGTACACAGCTCATGCAACCCGATGCCGCGGGATTTCGTAAGGGCTGTGAGGCTGGCCTCCTCATTCGGTTCTTTTCCCTTAACGTTAGTGGAGGGCAGCGGGGGACAATGTAGAAATGGAGTGGTACGTTGTAAAAGGTTTATGGGCACTTCGTTAGGAAGTGAACGTGGCTATATTATACCGTTGTCACGCCTCCTGACATACGCGAACTTTATGAAAAGACGTGATTTTGCAACCGGGTAGTGGATCTAACGGTAAAAATGGTGGGATATCTTCTGAGGCTAACAAGTGAGGTGGGAAAAAAAGAGAAAGAAAACTATGGTGACACATCATGAATTAGTAGTGTGCTAAAGAAAAGTGGGGAACATAAACAGTACGCAAATCCAGGCCCAAGAAACACGTCCCACAATCTGGCCTTATATTCGCCGCGGTTGGTTGGCAAGCCACTATTCAAAGTAAGATATGATTTGATATGTGAGGTTTGACGTCCCAAAACCACCATATGATTATGAGAGACGCCGTAGTGGAGGGCTCCGGGAATTTCGACCACCTGGGGTTCTTTAACGTGCACCCAAATCTGAGCACACGGGCCTACAACATTTCCGCTTCCATCGGAAATGCAGCCGCTGCAGCCGGGATTCGATCCCGCGACGTGCGGGAAAGTAAGATATGTCTCACTTCCACACAGGGTGCAATTAACTCGTGAAGTAACTGAGACGCGTCTTCCAGAACCAAGGCTCTATAGATGCAAACAACACGTCTGTACCCCTGTACGCCTGTTTGTATACTTTCACAGCATAGAGCTTGTGCAAACGCCAGTATTACCTTTGAATTCAACGAACCTAATATCACACTTTGTAAAAGTAATCCGTTCATGAAGTTTGATATCAATATTTTTGGTTACCACAAGGGGTTGCTGCTTAGTAAAGTAACTGGCTTTGCCTTGATGGTCTACAAGTTTTTTTTAGTAATTCAGTGCATGAGCGTGATGTGACAGATCATTCTGATTTTAGTTAGTGCATGTTCGTGTATGTTCCGAAATAAACCTGATTTAGAGTTTAGCGCTTGTTCTCTGCTGTTTGCCTTCATTTTATACGCACTACTCATTTGAAGTCATGAAGCACCTCGCGTCTGTAGACGAGGTAGCCCGGCCTTTGGGTTCACTTTTAAGGAGTGACTCGAACAAAAACATGACTACAAGCAGCAATTTATTTTGCTTCTACTTTGAGAAGAGTGACTGAATATTCTACACCAGATGGCGCGATACTCGGAAAGGCAAATAAATTTCTGGAAGGGAAAGACCACCCCTAAGACTGAACTTATAGAATAATGAAATAAAGATATTTATTCTGTCTCTCTTTCGCTGACGCACTTTAAAATACAGTTTTCTTGGCTGTTTTGAACCTGTTGTACATACCACAACCACTTCTTTTTTTTTTGTTTCATGACACAAAACGCTGAAGAACCACCTTTATTCGTCACCATAAAAAAGAATTTATCGCTGTCGTACTTATCCAATGCCAGAATCGCGTACGAGCACTAATATATTGTTGCCGGAATAGCGCTATATGCTGAGCTGGCATACACTCTCCTCTGCATCGAAGAACGTATTGACAGGTTTGACAAATTAAACACTCATTTACCCCGTTACCCCTCCCCCTTACAATACACACATTGCCGAATGAGGGGTGGGACAGTGCAGGGGGGGGGGGGGGGGAGCCCCTTTGCTAACGCATGCAAGCATTTTGTGTTGCAGGCTTCTAAACGAATAATTCAAGTGAACTTTCCATTGAACACATCTTGGACATTATGAAACTGAACGAATGTCGTAAGCTGTCCCTTTATTGTGTGGGGAAGATGATTGCAGTGTCTCGGAGAAAAAAAGCGGTTGTGAGAACCACCGTCAGATAATGGTGATCGCGCCTTGTGCTCCGCAGTAACACTGCGCGCCGGCCACAACATGCCTACAGAAGCAGATGGCAGAAGCTTGCGCTTTGCCCGGTTATTCCGCGACAGACTACTGTGCTCACGTGAGGGGTGTGCTCCACCGAGTTGGAGGTTTAGGTAAGCTCAGTGCTTGCGGCCGCGAGTATTTGTGTCATGTAGCGTTTCTTGCACCGTTTGAGTTATTTTCCATCAATGTTTCTGTCGGAGTTGAACTGCAGGCATGGCAAAGAATCACTACTTCACAGCAAGATGGTTGGAATCCTAGAAGGTGACAAAGAAAGAGAAGAGAAAGAGAATCGAAGGCTAAATTAGGGCACGCTATGATAGATCAGCGTCATATATTCTTATTTCACAGTTGACACAGCTGAGATGAAGTTGATTCAATTGAGTGTACTAGTAGACACTACTGCCATGGGATGACCCTACGCCACGTAATACCAAGCATAGGACGAGTGCCAGGTCCAAATCCAAGTGTCAGTGACGTAACGTAGCCAGCTCCCATAAGTAGCTAGTAGGGCGAATCAATGTCACTGAAAAAAAAAAGCAAAAGCGGTAAACCGTTTCTTGTTGATGTTGTTGTTCCTGTAGTTGTTTTTATAGAAAGCGCAACGCCCATGACCTCGGCGTCATGCGCAAGCATATTATGTGCAATAAAAATAAGCAGCGTCTCGATTGAAGTGTGGCTCGACTCATATCTTGGACTTTTGAAACGTTGCCGGCGAGTTTACGTTGGGAGATGAGTGCCAGTGTTTACAGATGGCGAGGTAACTTTGCGCAATAGTCGGTCACATGCAGGTTTATAGAGTGAAGAATATATTGCCCTTAAGTAACACTTCGCTAACGTATTGATGTCGGCGGTCATGCCGCATTTATAAAAGAGTCATATCGTATGATATTTAGCGCAACCTTGACTCTCACAAACACTCACACATCCAGCCGAGGAACACACACGACACTCAGCGATCACTACCGACTGTTTATTGCTCCTAGTGAGCGCTCAGTGTCGTGTGTGTTCCTCGGGTGAATGTGTCAGTGTTTGTGAGAGTCAAGGTCGCGCTAAATATCTAACGATATCACGAACAACCAACTAGCCCGAAAACAAGCTTTATTGAATAATAACAGGGTCGCGGAGAACAAATACACAGAACCGAAGAATCAGGCATAAAGAATCAAGCACAAGTTTTATTCGCGCATGAATGACGCCTTGCTGGGAAAATATTCTCAGTCGGGCTTTTAGCCTGAGCGGAGCCAAAATGTAAAAAGTGCCCCGCGGGAATAAAGCCAGAGTCATACGACAAAACTAGCGGTTCGACACTTAAAACTCGTGATGTCAAACCGTTCTGGAATGCATACTGCAAGAGAAATTTCAAAGCACCTACTACGCCAAAGTTCTTCGTTTCGCTGATTAGAGGAAGGTCCACAAGGTGTTCGTGAAGACAAACCTGGACCTACGCAGCTGCTAACTTTGTTGACACGTTGACTGCTGATGGGGGATTATATATGTTTGAGGGTGTTGTAGTGGGTGGGCTTTTAAAACACCCACTCCATGCGCAATTTTCCTGTGTTGACGCCTTACGTGATTCTACGCTTCCTCCACGGAACACTATATGCGTCAAGGGCCCCTCACCACCCCGCGTTCGAAGACAAGGGGGTGCTTTTCTCCTCTTTTTTACACAAGCCATTAACTCTCCTCGCCGCTTAGTTCTTTGAACACATGGAAAATGTCAGCACTAAGTGACAGAGCGTATCAGGATTCAGCGCTTCTGCCCCACATGCTGTTACCGCCGCTTACGCAGGTGGAAACGCACAAAACGAAGTGTGATCGGATGATCGTGCAAGCTATTCATGCTGGTCAAGGAAGAACGGATGGTCGGCTGCATGGAAAATCAGTGCAGGAGACAAAGCACATTTTATATTTCGCGTATATCGACTAATCGAGAGCATGTACGCTGTAGACGTCAAGGGAACTACTCTCTGCGTCACAGAAGTGCGCAAGAAGGACGATATGTACCAAGAGAGAATATTTCGCTGGCTTTTTTTTTGTATTTTGACAGCCTGATAAGTGGCTTCTTTAATTGCGTCACCTTTTTTTTTCTAACGCAGTTCCAAGCATGCTGCAGTTACTTGGCTCTGACAGAAAGTCTTCTTGCTGCGTGAAAGGCCAGGATTTGATTTCCTGTCAAACCAATTATTGTCATTTATTTATTTGCAGCTATCTCGAATTTTCACAAATTTTCACCACAAACGACACCGACACAGTTATTTCTGCTAAAAAATATTTTAACGCTGTCGCATCAATACTTGAACCACAGCATTCTGACTGCGCATTTGAAGACCTACATCAAAAGTGCCCTATTCGTTCCACTGATGAGCCCGCAAGTTGCAGTTTCGTACGTCTGTGGTATGGCTGGTGGACTATAAAAATCTCATATAGAAACGTTCCTTTCGAGTCTTTTTATCTACTTATAACTTGCTAGGGACAATAAAAAATTCGTAAAATATACGTACATGAAGTGACCTTCAATATTCTTAATTTATACTTCCTTACGATCATCTAGAACTACATTGTGATAGAAAATTTTCATGTAACGGTAAAGTAAAGAAAAGTTCTAGTTTTCAAAAAGTATCTGGAGCTCCATTCGCAAAAAGTAACTCCTTTTGCAACTGAGGAACTTGTAACGGAAATTCGTTTCAAGACTGGGAAGCAACAAGTAACAAACTTTCGTTCGTGCTTAAAAGAAACGTGTACAACAGTCAGGAACAGTTACAAGACATAGCATTGTGGTTACCCTGCAAGTGTGCTTGTTGCAGTTACTCAAAATTGTTTAAAAAGAAGCTCTGAAAGGCCGCTTTTTCAGCTTTTGCTGTGGCTGTGCTGCGCGTTCCACGCAGTTCTGTCTTTAGGTGCCAGAATATATATGCCACAGTTCGACAATTGCAAAAGACGCGTGCATTATATATATATATATATATATATATATATATATATATATATATATATATATATATATATATATATATATATATATATATATATATATATATATATATATATATATATATATATATATATATATATATATATATATATATATACTAAATTTTAGTTAGTGAATTAGGAGTTAATCAGTTAGTAATCTTAGTTCACTAGGTGATTAGGTACCACATAAAAAAAAAATCAACCTACACCCCATGATGTGAAATGCTATGTCGTTGATATGGCGTATTCAAGGTTAGCCACTTTTAAAAATGTATATTTGGTTCTATTTAGTGAAACACCCAGGATACTGAGTGCAGGAGAGCTTACGTACATGAGTTGCACACTTCAACCTTACAAGTAATGTCACAACTGTATACGAATGCCCTTCGTACTGTCACCAACATTGCAACTTAACAATCTAACATTCTTTTAATCTTTGTCGTGATTTATTGATTTTTTAGGAGATTCCATTGAGGAAACTACAAGAAAATATGGTCCTTTTACATCTTATGTATGAAAATAGGTTACCATCTTTAAAATTGAGTATCTATAACGCGCTATACGGTTCGTGTGTGTTATAATGATTTGATTACGCAGAAGCCCCATCGTTGACAGACCCGCTGAACCATCTTGACCGACAAGGTCTGCCTCCCGGAAGGAAGCTGCGCAAGTGCATAGCACGGCCCGGGCTTCAGCTTCATTGTGCAACGGCTTCAACTTGGGCATGCTTCTAATTGCTTACCGGCACTTTATGTTTCTTCACACTCTAAGAAACAATGCGCTTTTCGTACGCGTGAGTATAATTCTGTGGTGTGCGGTATTGCTGCCTATAGTTGATAAGCGTATTCAGTAACATTTTTATTCAGTGATGAAAACACACGCACGTGTTTAGTGGTGGTTATGGTACGGTAGTGGGTACCGAGCGTTCAATTCTAGCGGCGGGGATTGTGCTATGTACGCTAATTTCCCTTATTTATTTCAATGGCCACTTCGCTCCCACCGCTCATTTGTCGGTTATTTTGCATTACTTGAGACTACGTTACGTAAGACAACAGTGCTTGTCTACTCTTGTGTTACTCTAAATACTCTGCTACTACCCGAACAAAGACGCCATGAGAGAAAACCATAAGAAACTGCTCGAAGTCTAAGTAGGGTCAGGGACATTAGTAAGTTCACTTCGAGATATTTTCTAGACACCTCTTACTCATTCAGGCAGTTCGTAGTGAAACATGCATATGGAAGTCACAAAGCCTAGACATGTTTGTTGTGGTAGTCAGGACGTGTATTTAGCGAAAAGGCCAAGAAATCGACATGAAACTAACGGAAATCGGTAACCACGTTATAGACCCATATGATGAACTCTGAAATTCAGCGTTACATCACGACGACTGCACATGGGGTCATGTGGGCTGGCAGGCACTGTTTATTAGTATGCGCTTTTAATGCTGTTGAACTTAACTGGGTCAGAAATAATCGCTTATTCACAAGCAATTACCTTTCCTTTTCAATCGCCAAAGATACGAAAAGACACAGCTATCTTGTAAACCCCTAGCATCATCCCGGTCCCCTTTGATCAAGGGTGCGCTCGACATGAGAAGAAAGAGAATAAACGTGATTTCTGTTTTTATGGGAACGAAATAACGATTGTATATTTGGAAAGCTAATAATAAAAATAATATTAATAATAATAATATTAATAATAATAATAACAAAATGGGGGACCCTTAAGCTTCGCCTTTAAGAGTTAACGCGATAGTAAAATTCATCCCTTAGTGAACCCTTCAACCGCTAAGTGCATACCCATTTATATGTTTTTTACATAAAGCCGCACGCACAAAAACACGCAGACAGTATATTGGACCAGCACGCGCTATTATTGCCGAATGGGCTCGTTTTCGTCGTGACACCTGTCGAACAAAATGCGTTAAAGGGGCCATGAAACACTTTTTCAAGTAACCATTAAATGAATTCACTAGAAGAGCTTATGGCCTCACGAATTCAACACCGCAAAAATTTTAAGAATCCGTCCAGTGCGAGTGGAGTAACAAAGGTTTGTCGCATGCTGCAATTGTATTATCTCTTCCCTCGTCCCGACGAAAGCGCTGGAAGCTAGGCAGGGAGGGGTGGCAAGGCAAAGAAACTACCACGCCTCGTGACCTTCAGGACTTTTTTTTTTCGAAAGTGTGGCTTCTTCAGCGTGATCGCTGCGCACGGATGGATGGATGGATGGATGGATGGATGGATGGATGGATGGATGGATGGATGGATGGATGGATGGATGGATGGATGGATGGATGGATGAATGGATGGATGGATGGATGGATATGGCTGTACCCATTAGATCGGGCGGTGGCTAGCGCCACCAAGCCGTACTACTTAATTAACCAAAAACTATATTTATTTTTTTTTCTTTTAAATTGTGAGGTTGAGGATTCGTACTTTGCAGTGAAGGGTTTAATTTTCACTCGTGCCTTGACTTTAGCCACCAATCAGATAACCTCCTTCTAGTTAATTCTATCCGCTTAAAGTCTATTTTGCCCTCTCTGTCCCTAAACCGCACATATCAACAAGTAGCGGCCTCCCGCGGCTATCTCGGTAACTTGATATTTCGGTCACAGACGCACAGACGATTTTTCGCTCACAACCAACGGGGCCGACGCCGGCGGCAGATTTTCTGCGACTTGAGTTCTTTAACGCTATCGCGTTAATAATAAAAACAAGGAAAGGAATATTTGTTGGCGTGTCATGTGCCACGACAAAAAAATATTATCTGTTGCTTAACGTGCCAGAATCACGATATGATTGTGAGGGACGCTAGGAATAATAATTTTGACTTCGAAAAATTTGACCATCTGGTGTTCTGAAACGCGCACTGGCATCGCATAATACACGGGCCCCCATCCATTTCACCTACATCGAAATGAGACCGCAGTGGTTGGCATTGAACCCAGAGCCTTCGGGTTTTATGCTCCGAAACCGCGACATGACAATGCCAGTTTCCGTAGTAAAAGTTGCCGAAAATTTCAATGGCCTAGCATTATTTTTCGGTGCACCTACTCTGAGTACGCAGGTGTTCAATGCATTTAGCCTCCATGGAAATCCGACCGCCACGGCCCAAATTACATTCGGTGGTCTTGTGGTCAATATTTGAGCACTATATCGCCCTTAAAGTACCACTGCGCAAAGCTAAGGGTCTTGAACCAAAATGAACGCAGAATACTATATGCAGACAGAATAGCGCAGTTTGCCATCATAGTGCGGCCGTCCAGGTTGGAACTCGAACCATAGTGGTCACTGCAGTGCCAAGGTGGGAGCTGCCTTAACCAACGGTGTGCATTAAAATGATAACGGAGATTTTGGGTTAAGTAGAGCTATCCTGTGTGATGCTCTCACGTGACTGACATCACTCATCAGCGCGACATAGCGAATACTGACAGAGCAACCGTATGGCACAAGGAAGCGAATGCAATATTGGTCTTCTTAACTGTGGGATTTCAGGGAAATGCTGACCGCGTGCACTACAGCTGTGTGGCATCTTCTTGCTCTTTTCGCGCTGCGGTGCTTGGCACAAAGCTTCGACCTCAATATTTTTGCCTGCCTATTTTGCATACCGTTCGTCGAGACGTTATCTTGCTTCTTAGCAACTGCCTGTACAGCAGAGCCACTTATCGCCATGATGGTTGCTCTTTCATCACTTTTAGCGAATGCCTTCTCCCTGCAGCCATGCCGCATCTATTCGCGAAATCTCGCTAATCAAGCACCTCACCGACTTTGAAAGAAAAGTAAAACAGGAAAGATCGCTTTCTTGTGCCATTCAAAATCGAAAAACAAAAAAAAACACCTTTTATGACAATATTACTGGTGTATGTGTGTTCTTTAGTGATGAAAAAGGAGGGGTTGGTGCCATTGCGGTGGCCCCGGCTACGCCTTCTCGTTCAGCAGACAATATATACCGGACAACAAATAAGGCAGAAAATGCAATACAGCAGAACACAAGATGGGAAGCTACAGCACAGCTGATATTCACATGACAGTTGAGAAACATCTAATAGGTTCACATATGCACTAGTATCGTAGCGCGTTATTAAGGACGCAATTTGGGCTTGTTGGTTCTTTATTCGGGTGCACAACAGCGCAAGGAAACACACAACGAACGGAAGGAATGCAAATGACGACGACGAGCGTAGCACGAGTTCACACAGGAAAAGTCACTTCACATGTAGACATTCAATTCAAGATATTCTGTATCGATTGACACCCGCGGGAACAGATGGAAAGACAAATAAATACACATAAAATAAAAGCACTAAAGAGCGCTAAATGTGACACTGCACTAACTTCTTAAGAAAATCTGGTACTTAGAAATTTTCATAGCCACTCAACTGGCGAAGTGACAGGGATGACTCACGGGTGCGTCATTCTTTAAGACTTTGTACTTACATCGTGGTCGCTGCAGTGCCAACGAGGGCACTCCCTTAACCAACGGTGTGCATTCAAATGATTTCTGATATTTTGCTGACGTCACGCAACTTCTCGTGCTGCACTCACGTGACTGACCTCGTTATTCCTTACTGAATGACAACATGGCTCTGAATTTACACACCGATTAAACTGCGGCTCTGTCAGAGTGCATAATATTGTACTACTACATCAGGTATTGCAAATTAGATATCAAGTAAGCTTTATCAATAATAATTGAAGAGCGCATTCTACAGAATGCTGCCTCCTTTGTTCGCATGATTGATTGATTGATTGATTGATTGATATGTGGGGCTTAACGTCCCAAAACCACCATATGATTATGAGATACGCCATAGTGGAGTGATCCGGAAATTTCGACCACCTGGGGTTCTGTAACGTGCACCTAAATCTTAGCACTCGGGCCTACAACATTTCGGCCTCCATCAGAAATGCAGCCACCGTCTTGTGCGCATGTCAAACACCACACTGAAGGGCAGTTTTGTCTGGCAGAAGACCGTTATTGCAAGTCATTGATTCTTGTTCAGAAAGAGGACATTCTTATGTGCTTGCCCTAGACATAGTGAGGCTATTCAGTCATGGGGGGGGGGGGGGGGGAGGAATATTCACTACATGACAGCATTCTGTCGTTGCCTCCTACGTCATGTAGGTAGTTGGTCTTGAGGAGAGAGATAATCACCCAATGAGACTTTCCTTGGTACCCATGCACACCGTCTTAGGAGGCAATGAGATATTTGAGGCTAAAACAACTGTATCTATTGCTGTATATATCTATAGCCATCGTCGTACAAGTGTGATACTTTTAAACTGAGGCAAAATTTTTTTTCTCAACCTTCATATGGTATAGCACAGCAACTTACTCGTTTCAGCCAGACCATGGGCATGGTATGGCCGTCGGTATGACATAGCTATTTAATCCGCTCTCCCTTCCTTGGAGTCAGCCGAAACCATAGCATTCACCGTACTGGCTCATGATGCACACACTTTGGGTGTTTTCCTATGCTCACCATTGACGGCTAAATAGGCAGCTAAATGGACGGTGGCCAAATTTAGTTCCATTTCATTTCTGACGTAGCCGGCAAAATAGACAGCTCCGAAAAGACGGTATCGTAGACAAATAAGACGCCAACTACTCTGTTTTCCCAGTATGATGGCAGCTTGGCGAATCACTCAGATAGATCGGATCTCGCCGGAATGGTTGTCTGCACACAAGCTGGCGCTTTTCGATACACTCCATGTGAGTAACATTTATTTTTTTTTATAATTCAACATGAAATAAGCAAAAAAATGCAACAGTTATCTTTGTTTATCTTAGTTTTTCTCTTCTCGACGCGAGGTGGCGCTTCGCCATTTAGTAGTCGTACAGACGCGTTCCATTTATCGGTCATCATGAGCTTGGTGCTGTCTACTAAGCTGTCGGCATAGATTGTCTACGATACTGTCTAAGAATCGTAGCACAGCCTTTGTGTATCACAAGCGTGGACCATCCGAACTGTGAACGCTGTCTAGTATCAGAGACAGCACGACATCTATTTTGCGACTACCCCGCCTATACTTGTCCGGAACAAAAAAAAAAAATGCTGGCTCTTATGCTGGAAGGCATCCGAACGCAGTCGTGAACAAAACATTGTGCTTTGTTCGTAATGCAAACCCGCTTCTATCTAAAACTGCTATGAATGCTGTTAGGGCATTTCGAAGTGTACTGTATAGTATTATAGACCTTATGAATACTACCTTGTCATGTGATTATTGCACAAAAGCGTCATTCTTTTTCTTCCGTATCCTTTTCTCCTGTGATGAGGAGCAGGCAAGAGCATGATGGAGCCCAGGCGCTTTTTACAGCGAAAGGTGTTATGAGATCAGAACATGGGTCACGCGTGGCACCGTAGTTGTCCGCCGGTGCCGCCGGTGTTCGTAACCAGTATCGAAACAAGAAAAAACCTCAGTAAATAAAGAAAACACCAAGGACACAGTGCACGGTGCTTGAGCCCACGTCCGCTGTGTGCCAGCCCAGTATTCTACCCCTGAGCCTCACCGGTACTTGGGAATTCTTCGCAATGTTCCCTTAGGCAGGCTTGATGTCGGGAAAGGAATCGCGTTATTAGGAGTCATAAAGCGTTTTAGAATAGCAAAGAAACAAGCAGGCGTCCCACATTGTGAATAGCACGGCGAGTGGGTTGTCCAATACTTTAACTCACTAAAAAAGCTTGTTGTTGTTCACCTATTAACTTAGGCGCAACCTCACTTCAGACATAATTCCTCATCGTCGTCAGCCTCTGCATAAACAATTGGCAAAAACATTTTTTTTCAGGTGTTTAGCGCATACTACGCTTCTTAGAAAATTAACGAGAAATAACATAGCCAATGCCGGCCTAGTATACATAAATTTTTATTATTAATGTCATAGTGGGTATGAAGCAAGTGTGCTTGCAGCACTTACCCAGAGGCCGCCCCACTAGCTTTCGTTGTGACTGTGCTGCGCCTTCCTCCCAGGCCTGGTGTTTTTTTAACCGACTCTCTCTTTCAGCCCACAGTGTCCAGACAACCGACAACGTAAAACATCCCTTGTTAATTTTCTCTGCATGAATGCCATACAATGTAATTCTCTCTCTCTCTCTCCACACACACACACACACTATATATATATATATATATATATATATATATATATATATATATATATTTATATCATCATCATCAGCCTGACTACGTCCACTGCAGGACAAAGGCCTCTCCCATGTTCCGCCAGTTAGCCCGGTCCTATATATATATATATATATATATATATATATATATATATATATATATATATATATATGCCCATATATCGCCTTTCATGCCGGTTTTCATATTTGTATCTTATTGATATGCACAAGTATATAGACAGCACTCGTGCCATAAACTGTATTCTGATGAAGGCCAGACCCACGGCCGAAACGTCAATAAAATCACTTCGTACGTGCGTCTTCTTCCCTATACGAGTATATGTATGGCAACATATATGAGTATAGGTATGGCAACGTGTATGACTATACGAGTATAGGTATGGCAACGTGTATGCGTTAACGAATCATAATCGAAAGATATCGATAACAAATTCTCAGAATGTACCAAGGAACAAAACAAACCACCGGGCTTGTTCGCCTTGGTTCATTTTGAACCCCTCTCATATATTGCGCTGTACATATAAAAGTATCAAGCTAGATAAGGTAGTCCCAGCACGGTGGTCTAGTGGCTATGGTACTCGGCTGCTGACCCGCAGGTCGCGGGTTCAAATCCCGGCTGTGGCGGCTGCATTTCCGATGGAGGCGGAACTACTGTAGACCCGTATGCTCAGATTTGGGAGCACGTTAAAGAACCCCAGGTGGTCGAAATTTCCGGAGCCCTCCACTACGGCGTCTCTCATAATCATATGGTGCTTTTGGGACGTAAAGCCCCACAACTCAACTCAAGCTAGGTAAGGTAGCATGCAGACCAACTAATGGCCATGGCTGCCCCATGCCACGTTAGGCATCTTGCTGATGAACTGAACAGCCGTCATCATACATAACTGCTGATGACAACAGTTTAAAAACTAACTGGATTGTTATTCTGCGAGCAGGCATATTCAAATCTGCTGAAAGCTTTCAAACACACACATTATGATGAGGAGTCCAGTAGCAGGTGGTGGTGGCGCTACTGCAGCAGGTTATAGGTGAATCTGTATACAGCACGACCAGTCATTGTTCTGTCTCGGCACCTTATGCATTCTTATCAAGGGTATCTGTCCTGACATTAGGCTACTCTGTGATTCAACGTGTTTTTAGTGTAGCGATAGGTTTCTCTTAAACGTGTATACGGCTAGTGAGGGCGGTCCTGCGACATAAGTTAGGCATGTCGTTTTCTTCGCGCCTTCTGGGGCTGTGGAATGCGGCAATATTCCAGCGCAAGTATATCAAGGCTGAAAGCAAAGCATTTACAGATTTATTTAAATGGTGCAATCATATTTGGACTTACTATAGCGACGAAATGCGGTAATGTTTGGCACCAATAAAGTGCAGTTTGGTCATGTGATAGTTAGGCCAATGATACTGCATTTTGTGTGCTTGAGACGTCAAGCCACACGTAACATTCTTATCGTGCCAGCTATAGACTGCGCCAGTGTGCGCTAGCAAAGAAAAACGCCAGGCCTGCGGGGAAGGTGCAGCACAGTCACAGTGAAAGCTGGAAGAGCGGCTTTCCAGAATCTTTTTTTTTTACACTCATTAGGTGTTAGCGTGCTGAAAGCACACTAGCTTGATGCCCACTATGACATTAATAATAAAAGTGTTAAGGGAATAGTTCAGCATTCGCTATGTTATTTTTGTCATTCATCTGAGAAACATGGTATCCGCTAAACTAGTGAATGCGAGGAATTTTGTGTCAATTGTTCACGCAGTGGCTGACGACGATAAGGAATTATGCCTAAAGTGTGTATGTGCCACAGTTAACAGCTGAACACAAAACAAGCTTTTGCAATGGGTTGGAGCATTGAACGACCCAATCGTTACGCTATCCGCAATGTGCGACGGCTGCTTGTTCTTTCACAGTTTTAAAACACTTTATGAATCGTATTAACGCGATTGCTTTCCCGACATCAAGTCTGCCTAAGGCAAGTTTGCCAAACAAGTCCCAAGCACCACCGTGTCGCACAGTGCGAATAGCGTAACGAAAGGGTCGTTAAATGCTCCAACCGATTTCAAAAGCTTGTCCCAAGCACCACCGTGGCTCAGCAATTAAGAAAAGAAAAAACACCGTGCATGGCTCAGTTGTAGAATGCTCGGCTGACACCCAGCGGACCAAGGTTCGAGCCCCACTGGGTCATTGGCACTAGTTTTTTGTTCTTTGTAACTTCGCGTGATGTGGATACGGACACCGGCGGCGGCAGCGGACAACTACGGCGCTGCGCGAGACCCAAGCTGTGATCTCAAAGCAGCTTTAGCTGTAATATAATCGTTATTTACATTTCATCAGATACGAAATGATTTCTAAGTATCATACTTCGAAAACTATTGCAAGACGAAACAGTAGTTATGTGCAGCTATTAAGAAAAACGTCCATAAGGACAGACGTGGGTGGTGATTAGAAGCAACCGATAACTTTGCAGGTGTGCAAAGAAATGCCATATTCAGTGTTTGCTGTCGTATCTTATTTTCTGTTACTGCGCACACTTTTTTTTGTTTTTTAATGATCCAAATATTAAATAGGGTCTACACTCTTTTTCACAGCCTCCTTAGGTTCTATATTATTCGTTGTCACGGAACGTGGTTCAGCTTTCCACCCCACGACGGAAGCAGCGCTCTTTATTGCACTGGTGCGCAGAAAAAACTTAGCGGGGAAAGTTTGGACCAACATGCCCTTAAATGCAAGCACAAACCGCTCATTCACGTCTGCGAAGCTCGCCTTTCGTTTCATGACAGGCTTGTAACCACTATAGCTGGAGTAGATCACGCGACGAACATGTTAAACAATGCAAGCAATGTTGCAGTGGTGAATCAAAAGTGCAACCAGTAGCTAGTATAACTAATCAAAATGTGCAATATATTACCATGATTACTATTTTCACCTGCTAAATTTACCAGCGGAGTGACTCCAAGCGCCTCCTGGCAGTCACTCTCCATCTTTTAAAACTGCCCCGTACTCCGCAGAACGAGCTTCTTATGGCGCGAATTTCAAATCGTATGTATGCATCCGTGAGATTCTATTGCGAACCACTAAAAAACCAGAAGGTGCTCCGCCGCATTCAGTGAAGATATCTCACTGGTGACTCTCTTAAACAAATGAGAAGCAAGTCAAATGGATCTTCAGCCGATAATATTGCCATTAGGAGTAAAGATCGAAGCACTGTCAGACGCACGAAATCATCTCTACACTACGCAGAACGCAACAAAACGTACACTTTCGCAAAGGTGGACGTAACCTCATGAACAACACTGAGCAGCATTGTCGCCGGGCAGTACCTACAGCGGTCGCTTGCTCAGATGCTCCACAAGGAGAAGCAATTAAATTTATTCCATCAGCGAAACACACAGCCACAGAACTGATCTGTAGTCCCACACACGTAGTGACGCGCACAAGCTGACTCCGAGACCACTGTATTCGTACGAAGTGAGTGCAGCTCACATTAGCTTCCACCAAACGGAACTGGCAACCAGAAAGCTCCACTGCCGCAGAGTCCAATCCCACAGAACACCACACATCCTGCTCGCTTCTAAAAAGCACACAAGGTGGCGGTTATACATGGTGCCACAAGAAGCTGCCTCTTGAAAGCCAGACGTCGCTGCGCGGCAGCTGTTGGCGAGTATTCCACGGCCTCAACTCGACGGTAGCTTCGAACGCGTGCAGATGGGGACACAGAGGATAACCGAGACTCTCGCACTCTGGCGTTAGATCGGACGGAGTAGCGACGGTGGCAGCGTAGTGCGGCGACGACGTTAGTGGCATCGCGGATAGTGTGGCCACCGCTGCTGCCGTCGCTCCGTCCGGCTCCGACGCCCGGCGCGCAGTGCGATCTCCGACGGAGCAAATGCAGCGTTTATAGCATCTCCGGCGCGTCACTTTTGTGCCCTTTTCTGTGGGGGGTTGGTAGAAATGGGGAGGGGGGGGCAGCACGCTTTGTCTCTTGGCGTATACACACACAAGAGGAGAGAGAGCACGCGCGGCGCACAAAGAGAGATAGGAGAGCCCCCACTGAAAAGACTGGCCGAGAAAAGGACCAGGGGAGGTGGGGGGTTGGAAGCGAGTACCCAACTGTATTATAAGAACTGAATGAACGCCGTCGACCACCGACTTCAATACACACAGCCAGTGCATTCACGCTGGCGACGAAGGGGGGAAGAAAAGGTTCCCTCGGCGCGCGGTGCTCTCTCGTCGACAATGGGCTGGCGTCCCCCAGCCGTCCTCGGCGCCTTTTCATGCGCCCGCACAAAACAACGCATTGAAATCCCCTCCTCGGCGCGCGCGCAAATGAAAAGGGGCCCGAGGGGGAGGACGACGGCGACGAGAGAGGCGGCAGCGGTAGAAAAGACTTCTTTCATAAAAGTTGGCTTCGGGATTTCCGGCCTGAAAGGAGCGAGACACTCACGCCGTGGCCTTCTCGTCGACGACGAGCGCACTCGGTTCGGTCGGCGGCGTGTCGACCCCCCTCTTTTCATTCGAGTCTCTCCCAACAAAGGACGGCCACGTCTCCCACTATACGGGCCTCAGGAGAGGCACAGGCAAGAACCCGGGTCGGAACCCCGGTCTCTCCTCTCGCTCCTCCGCTCTTTCTTTCCTCCGTCTCGGCTTTTATTTCTCCCACACAGGGGCAGCGACGGCGGCTCTCCTATCTCTTTTGCAGCCAGCACGGCCTTTTGTGACCGCGCGCCGGATTCTGCTAGCGAAAAAATAAGAGAGCGCGCCCTTTTCGTTGCGGCGACAAGCGCGGCTCCGTTCGCTGCGAATGGCGCAGAAATAGAAGGCGCGAGCGCGAAGGTTTGCAGTCGTACTTTTCAGGGCGTCGCCTAGTCCAGCGGCATCCCAGGCTACGAGTCGGAGGTCCTAGCCGTTGTAACACGAAACGGTCGTTCCGGGTGCGCTTCGCGTCCTCCAATGTATGGTGTGATTCTATAGAGAACAAATAAAAGCAAAAACAAAACAGGAATATCAGTGCGTGAAAGACGTTTTCCCGAACTCTGTAGTTTGCCGCGCTGGCGCTATTCAATCGTTCAGGGTTAACGGGCTTCACTGCGGCTCCTCTCCGCTCGATAAAGAAAGGAGCTGCCATCCCGGGAGTAGACGACACTCTTACCGGCACATGAAAAGACGGCTGCGACGCTGAATCTACCAAGCTTGCCCTTCTGAGTCCTTTCGAAAAGTACGGTATCGCACTGCCAGACAATATGAAATAGGGCAACACCTGGGGTTTCAGTCAACTATGCGATAAGCTGCTCTTCTGCACCGCATTTGTTTAGCATTGCTCAGGCTATCTTAAAGGCCGCATTCTCAATTAAAATATAACATACTTAGGGCACAATCACGTGGATACTCCACAGCCTCGTTTCAAGTAGTTTTATCAATGCACTGCGGTGCTATTACCGTTATTACGGTGCTCGCTTACAGACCCCAAGGTTGCATGTTCGAGCCCGTCTGCGGCGGTGGCATTTCGACGGAGGTGAATTGGTAGAGGCCTGTGTACAGCGCGATCCTATAGCACCGTGATTTTGGGATTATTATTATTATTATTATTATTATTATTATTATTATTATTATTATTATTATTATTTCGACAAGATCTCAGTCAGTTTTGTTACGAGAACGAAAGAGCCTAAGTTGATAACAATGCTGTGGTGATGACGGCATATGCACCGAATTAATAACGTTTTTGACGTGGAGTAAATACATCCTAATAAAAGAAGCACGATGTGAAAAGAGTGACGTTGCAGCCATTAAACCCGACGAGTGACAAACGAAGACACTTTGATTATTCGACAAACTAAACACCGTAGTATGCTAACACGATGCCTATAGCGACGATTGCCGTTGGTGGCTGATTTGCGCCAAATTGGCAACTTTTTAACTCCGTTTGGAGACAAAAGTTTTCTGTTTGCTCCATAACTACTTTCTCTTCATTTTCGAACTTATCATTTTGCGGACAAAAATTTGCAGTTGTCTCCATAGGTACCTTTTGTTTCGAACTTTTGATTTACCGCATTAGTTCTATATTTTCGTCATTATTTGTAGATAAAATACATTGTTTTTTTTGTTTTCTGTCGTATCACCAGATGCACGCACGAGTCCTCCTACCACCCCCTTCCCCCCACCTCCACCACAAGCAGCTCGTGCGCGTCGACGTACCCTGACGCAGTGCTTGGCACGCCTGCAAATAAGGGGTGGTAGGGACGCGTCCACGTTAGCTAACACATAGCCAGCAGTGCCCAAGTTGCCCAACATCCACGCTGATGCTGCCCGCGAATTTTCATGACTCTAAGGCAGCCCTATACCATCTGTGCTATCAGCGCTGCGTCGCGGGCCATACGAGCAGCTCATTTTCGAAATTCGCCGTCTTCTTCACACATCACATTAGAAAGGGGACCACGTGACGTTTGAGTGGCTTCCAAGTGACTGCCGCGTCACAGGAAACAAACACGCCATTCGAGCGGCTCTTGAGGGCACACATTAAATACCATACCACTTTCATGGTCTGAAGAGACCGACAGTCTGCCCCGCCACGGTGGTCTAGTGGCTAAGGTACTCGACTGCTGACCCGCAGGTCGCGGGATCAAATCCCAGCTGCGGCGGCTGCATTTCCGATGGAGGCGGAAATGTTGTACGCCCGTGTGCTCAGATTTGGGTGCACGTTAAAGAACACCAGGTGGTCGAAATTTCCGGCGTCCTCCACTCCGGCGTCTCTCATAATCATATGGTGGCTTTGGGACGTTAAACCCCACATATCAATCAAGTGGCCAACAGTCTTCGAATGCCTGCAGAGAAGATCACGCACTTTCTTTAATGCCCACCAAGCAGCCACACCCACCTGACAAATTATCAATACCACCTGCACACTTTGGTGTGTCACTGTATGCCAAGTGGACCACACTGAAGAGAGACACTATGCTGTGGTTAAGAGTGGCATTTACGAAATCGTAATGGGTCCGAACATACCAGCCATTTTGGCAACCATTTCAAATATATTTGAAAAACATCGTTCTGATTGACTGCATTAATAACAATGAACTGGTAGAATATTTTGTAGAGAAAAAAGTTTGGTCACGTGGCTGCCTTTTCAACTTTCTCGAATGACGTTTGGGTGTTGTTTGTGGAAAAAATTATTTTAAAAACACCGCTCTTTATTTCTATTCAATATTTTATCTACATGTTAAGTAAAGATGGTTGTGTAAGATGCTTGAAACTCGGTAGTATTATTGCAATTTTACTGACATATACGCCCCCAAGAACTTAGCCAAAATGTGTGGTGATTGCATTTTTTTGTATTGCAATACTGTACTTCGTATAAATATCTGAGTTATAAATACTTACTTCAAACAGGGAATGTTCTGAAGAAAAATGTTTTATACCTCTCACGCTGCTGAACATTACAAGCGGAAAATCACAAATTTCACAAAGTCACCATTTTGTCTACATTAAGACGCAATTCGCACCATGTGGTGGTGAAATTAAAAATCACCTTTATACCTAATTCAACAGGAAATAATCAGTTATTTTTATATGGCAAATGTTATCATTACATTTTCTATTTTAGAGAAGAACAATAATTTTTGAACTTTCGCATTGGCAGCTATCACTCCATTTGCTCATACGCGACAGCTGCCGCCTTGAAATTCCCGATTGCCGTCAACAGGAAAGTTCAAAAATTATTTTATTTCTTAAAACAAGCAAATATAGCGATAAGATGCGAAATATGAAAAGAACTGCTTATTTGCTTTCAATATAGGTATATAAGTGATGTTTAAGTGGACCACCACTTCGTGCAAACTGCGTCTCAATATGGACAAAAATGACAATTTCTTCAAATTTGTGAATTTTTGTAGTAAATTTTAGCAGCTTGAAAGGTATAAAAATATTTTTACCTCAAATTATACTTTTTGTAAAGTAAGTATTTATTACACAGGCATACATACATAGTGCTGTCTTGCAATAGAGAGAATGCAAACACGTTTTGGCTAACTTCTTGGAAGCGTATATGCACCAGTAAAACTGCACTATAATACTGAGTTTGAAACACCTTACAAAAGCAACTTTGCTTAACATGTAGACCAAGTTTGGTATAGAAAAAACGGGTGGTACATTTAAAATAAAATTTTCCACAAACGACCGCCAAACGACCTTCCGGGAAGTTCAAAAGGCAGCCACGTGACCAATGTTTTTTTTTTTTTCACTGAGGAATATTCTACCGTTTCACTATTTTCAGTGCAGTAAATCAGCACGATTTTTTTTTTCGTGAGATGGTCGCCAAACTGGCTAGGACGTTCGCCATGGAACAACTCTATTTCTTGCGGATTACAATGACCGACAATGCTCTCTGCGATGCCTGTAGTTGCCAGGAGAGGCCACGCCCCATCCTCTGAGACTCTCCGGTCTATAATGTGCAGAGACATTCACTGGCGCCCTTCATAGCGTGCCTGGACAATAAACGAATGTCTTTTCAATCTGTTCTAGCATGTCGTCGACAAAGGACATTACATCTGAAGGCGACCAAAGAACTGCTGAAGACCTGGACAAGCGCTTCTGAGAATGTTGTCGCGTTTACGCTGCAGATTGATAAACTCTTGCTGACTAAGTGCTTGTGCACGTGCTGTGTGATGTGCTGCTTTTCTGTCTCTGTTCTCTCTTTCCCTCTCCTTCTTTCAATCTCCCCCCATCGCATTCCCACGTTTATAGTAGCAAACAAGTTATCTTTGACTGGGTGACCCCCATACTTTTTTTTTCTCTATCATTCTCTCTCACCGACGTGCAGTGTTTGTTATCGTGTAAGCTCGACAAAAACAGGTCAGCAGCAGAATGAAGCTCGTGCGCTTGTTTTTAAGCGTATTTAACTATCAGGAGCTGCAGTTGCATTATGGAAACACTACTAATCAAATTCTCTTCGCAGCTCCAACGAAGAAACAGCTTCAACATTTAATGTTCGTACCCGCTTCCTGGCTGGAATGTTGTAATATCACCGCGTATCTGGTTCTAACTTCCTTTTATACAAAAACTACATGTGCGCGGAATGAATTAACAATAATTTGTGCATACATAGGCAATCTGTGGCTTGAAGACCGAGCAATAGCTGAAAAATTGTGCTCGGATATCTATGGTCTAGCTTATTCGTAAATGTGTTAGTTATTGATCAATTCTTAATACTCGACTCCTAGTTTCGCTTTTGTTCTACTTGGGTACAAATCTGGCGATTAATATCAAATGATACGGCTGCCTTGTCTACTTTTAGCTTGAATCCTAACTCTATTTCAAATCCACCAAACATCAACCCTGCATATGGTGAAATAATTTCAAGCACGAGCTTAGCAAGGACATGAAAACGACTTTTAACACTTTGACTGTAGAGGCCGGTAGGAAGACGTTAATAGTGCATGGTCAGAGGTGTTCCTCAGTGGGTACGCCTTCACATTATAGGGTGTACCCCTGTACATATCTTGTTGTCCTGCTGCCGAAATGCACATTCTATTTGCTTTGTACTCTTGAACCATGCTGGCATGCTTGGCCGGTTGGCGAAGTGGTAACTGTATTCAGCCCCACAGTTGTGGTAGTGGATCAACGATCAAGCGTGTCATGTTTCTGTCACACGAACCGGTGCACCACTGATCGCGCTCAAATTCAAACGGGATTATATGTCTCAACGGTGATTGGCTGTATCTTCTGCAGCTCGCATAAACGAGTCAATCCCGATCAAGATATGCTGGCGCGACACCAGTTTCACTCAAGGCCCATGTTAAGATCTCAGGTTCCTCTAGAATGAAATCGCAATTAAGGCCGTTATTGACCAGCTGCATCTAACTTGGGCAGCCCACCGGCCCAAGTTTCCTGGTTTGGAGTTTCCTGCTGTCCTTGAGTACTCAAGCGGGAGGCTCAGGCTGGCCCCATGTCAAAACCCTGACCTGGTGATTGGATACAGGAGTTGCCATTAGATTATATGGAGAACATTGCAGAGGTTCCGTCATGTACTGCGTGTAACATGGCCCAAGTTCACCACTGTCTGGGGAATACAAGTACTGTCGTCGTTTGGACACGTGATTGTATACTACATCAACCCTAATTGCGTTTAAAATGCTCGTATTTCCTTTTTTTTTTCGTGACATTTGGCATGACATCATGAAGGCATGACAAGGCGCTGAAGCCTATATAGGTGTTTAAAACTCACGGTTCTCGACGGAGAAGACTTTGTAATCGGGCTGTTTATTGCACACTAAATTTTCAGATGCAGCGTATATCGAAAAATGCGAGAAAACCAAATACGGGAGGCGATTCAAGTCACGAAAATGTACTTTGTTCATATGTGAGTATATACGTGCGCTAAAGCGAGATCAAGATGAGGACAAAGGCACCCGGCCAGCATACTACGGCGCCGTTAAACCCGCAGTTCCTCCTTGTCTGATGGCCTTCTTGTATTACATGAGTCTACTTATTTTCTTATTCTCCCACATTACGCAGCTATATCGTGTGCTCCCCCGCGTTCGTCTCTATAGCCGTTCATCCCCAGCCACAGAGTTCCTCGATACGCGGGCACCATGCACATACCACGGCTCCGCGAAGGAACCTGAAACTCGGCCCGGGAGCGCATCTTTATACGCTGGGAAAGCGCGCCAGAAACCCTCGGGCGAAATATATAAGACCGAACACCCGCCGCCTGTGGTACCTCGGCAGTGATTCCTCGTCGGCTATCATTCTTTTCCTCCATTCGCAGGCACGATTATTTACTTTGATTCTGTTTCTTTCACCACTCCCTCGACACACACTCCCTGCTACATATCTCTTTTTCCCTCGTTCCGTACCCCCTTTCTTCCCCAGCTTCTGCAGGGATAGCGGCGACGCATTAGGGGTGTTTTATGTGTACACATCGCGCGTTTCCTTCTTCCATTTATCCATTTTATGGCTTCTTTCTCGAGCCCACGTACGTACGTGCTGCAACCCCCATAGTCCTTTTGCGATGCCTTGCACGTTGTATAGTTGTCAGAGTTGGAACCCCATAGTCCGTCTTCCTCCCCTTCAGTCCCTACGCGTTCCCCTTCCGCCGACACGCTGTTCCCCTCATCCCTTTTTTGGCTCCTTCCGATTCCCTATATCTGTTAGCCATGCTCACTGTGTTTCTTCCCCCACGAACACACACCAGAGAAACCGCTGTTCAGGGAAACGCTGAAATTTGGAGGTGAATAAAGAGTGAAAATAGGGATTCAGGAAACCGTCCACACTTCCGGTTAAGGATGCCGCTCCTCCGAGCGTTTATTCTTTGAAAACATTTATCTAACTTGCTCCCTACGCCTTACTTGCTCGGACAATCCACGCTCTCCCGATTCCTCTCCCCTCACTCCTTCCCATTTGTCCCTGGTATATGTATGTATATCTATAGCAGTGCCTTTTGCCTAAGCCGTTCCGACGAGCACGATTTGCTCTAGATACGTCTGCATGTAAAAGCTATTCTCCAATGGGTGCTGAAGAAGAAAAGCCTGACGGGAGAAGAGACGAAGTTGCAGGATTGGGGGAAAAGAGTGAAGTCAGATACCGAAGACGCTCGAAGAAACCACGACGCTGCAGAGATAAACGTGCATGATGATGCCATTTGCACGTGTCTCCTCCGGCATCCCCGTAACTCCATAGCCGTTTCCGATTACGTATTTGCTTGATCCTCCATGCCGCGGTTATCTCCGCCATTTCAATCCGTTTCTGAGGCCATATTTAACCTACTGTCGGAGTAAGCTCCGCTTTTCACTTTATGTGACCATATATAAAATATACGGGCACAGCTTTCGTGTATGTTTAGTGGAGAATTTTTTGCTGTTCCTATGTACGCACTCACTGCGAGTATACGACGGAAATTTCCGTCACAAAATGGCCACTCTAAGCCCAAAAGGACTAAAGTGGGGAATGCCATTGGACCTATAGGGGACTAAACGGGCTCCCCAAGATTTTGAACCAATTTTGGACTAACTGCGGGAGCAACTGTAAGGGTTCAACTGTTACTCCTTAGCACTTACTCCACTTGGTTTAAATGTCGGTCCTAGAAGAGTGCTTCCATGGGTCTAACAGTTCAACCATCTGGACAAATGACAAAAAAATGGTGACCCTGCACTTGTGGAGTAGATTTTATATTTATTCCAATTTATTCAGCACTAAAGAACGGGGTATGTTGTTCATGCAGCACTATATATATATATATATATATATATATATATATATATATATATATATATATATATATATATATATATATATATATATATATATATATATATATATATATATATATATATATATATATATATATATACGCACTATTGCTTTGAAGTAAAACAAACACCGCAAACTTTGACCGCCCGAGCTACACTACTGAGAACGAAGGAGCGGATATATATAGCACAGTATTTAACCTCTAATGTAGTGTCAGTGAGTGACTTTTACTCAGCTTCAAAAACAACAAACATGGGCATCGTAACGTGAAAATTTACATGGGCTAATCCGTAGCACCGAAGCGCACCGATCTTTTATTATGGATCCATCTAATCTTCAACAACCCTCTATATATATAGTCAGAGAATACGAATCATCAGCTGAAATTCGATTATGTCGGCTGAATCAGTGTTCGTAGTGCTGACGCACGAGTCCGCAAACAAAAACATAGCAGCGGCGCTTATATGCAGGAAAGCCGGCGAAGCAGCCAGGCGCCCCGCCGATGCTATACATGTCGGCTTGTCAAAGGCGTCGCTAGGCCTACGAGGAGTACGGCTAAATGACCACCGGCGATCGCAACATGCGGCCCGCATGGAATTTTCGTCGTCGTTATTTTATAGTTACAAATGAACAATAAGTAGGTTTTCACTGTTCGTGGTGTCTTACGGAGTGAAGTAGATATCTGTATACATACAGCAACAAGACCGATCGCAGGCACGGTTTTTTCATCATGCTGATAAGTCGCTCGCTGCGAACCGCCGGCCGCATGATTAGTCGTATCCGCGATCACGTTCACGCTTGATGTGTGACAACGACTGTCACAAGGAGAAAAATACGCAAGTTTATCCGAGCTTTAACGCAACAGACATTATTTGCGGTGAAAAAAATTGTATGCGACGTTTCCTTCGCGTGTGCCGGCAATAAACGCACACCAACAGCCAGCTTGATACCGACGACGTACGAAGCCTACTTTTTCAATATATCGCTTTGAAGTTATGGTCATTGACTGTGCGGGTACACGTCCGCTGACGAACAGCTTACTTTTATTAGCGTTGTCAGTGTTCTTCGTATTTATAATTATTTCGGTCCATTGAAGCGAGTTGGGCGGATCGCCCATGTTCGCAGAGACTTCCACTTAGTTTCGGCCCACCCATACCGGCATGAGAGAAACGCGAGGGCGCTTTCTGTGTGCCCTGACTGAGTGTGGTACTTGCATCTCATAACATCTGCTATTCGTTTCGTAGTGCTTCGCTCTTACAGTGGCGTATAGCCGATATAACTTGTTTTCGTGATCGCCGACCGGGCTGAGCATTGCAGTACAGCATCGACAGAAGTCGATGCTGTACCCTCTCCGTTGGTCCATTCATTGTCGGGTGTTTGCCCACGACACGCACTTTCACGCATTTAGTCCCTGTTGGACGAAGCGTTCGTCCATTGGTTTAACGACTGCAGTTAGTCCAACTTTGCCAAATTTCAGCTAAGAGTGAACGATGTGCACGTGACTTCATCAATAATGATTTCGCGCACTCTATGAAAAAGCAAACCTAACTTCTCTT